>NW_026775575.1:103409964-103477464 GCF_030987335.1 Cornus florida | reverse complement strand
AAAAAAAAATTCTTGTGAAAAACTGTTAAAAACAATTCTATTCATGTTTGCGAAGACGATGTTCCCTTCTTTTTCTTTTTTTCTTTTTTATTTTTTATTTTATATCGGATTAAATCAATGAATTAGAACAAATCAATTAATTGATAGGTCTAGGTTTTTAAAACTATGGTTAATAGATACCTTTAGATCATGATTCTATTTCGACTGTGATTCCATACCATAAATATTTGAACCCAAGGATTTTTATATTTGATTGTACAGTGTATACCAGCTATGCACACAACACAAAATAGACGGTTATTCTATTTTCATCATAGAATGATTATTCGATCCTTTTTTCTTCTTTGGATCCTAATTCAATCAAAAAAATTCGAGTTATCCTAATCTGTAATTTCAATAAAATCAGAGCAGCCCCCCTCATTGACCACTACATTTGGATGAAATCTAAATGGGTTCAAATATTTCTTATTTATTCCAATTATTTGACCCGTCTAATTGCCAGGTATGGGTTAGGCCAAGCAATTGGTGGCATCTGAGTACACAAAATTGTCTACTAGTTTGAGCATTGGGGCAGCATTATCCCTACAAGTAGTCATGTGATTAAACCATGGCTTGTAGGTGCTCTAACTCAAATTCAAACTTAGTTGGCTAGGGTGTTCAAAAAACTCGATAAATCGAAAAATCAGATTGGATCGTATTGAATTGGACGATTTAAGCTAGTTGTATAGCAATTTGATTTGGTCTTGGGTCCAAAATTATAGAACCGTAATTTTTCAGTTCAGTCCTGGTTCAGGGTTGTGCTGGATCAAAGCAGCCTGGACCAAACCGTTATTATGTTATATAATATATATATATATATATATATATATATATATATATATATATATATATATCATATCCTAAACCTAAATCAAGTAAAATTCTCACGTGCCCCCTTTCTGTTTTTTTGTTCTTTAAATTCCTTAAAAAAAAAAAAAATCAATTTTCTTTCCTTTCAAATATATATCTCAATTTTCTGTCCTTTTTTTCTTCTTAATTTTAATTTTAATTTTTTTATTATTATTTTTTTGCATGTTATATCAATGTTAGTTGCTTTTTTTTTTTTTTTTTTTTTTTTTTTTTTTTTGCCCCCTCTAAATTAAAGTAAAAAAAAAAAAAAAAATCAATTGAAACCGACAAACCGAACCGAACCGAACCAAATCAATTTTTTGTGGTTTAGTTTGGTTTGGTTTGGTTCCATGGATATTATGCTTCAGTCTGGTTTCAAAAATAATAGAACCGTTATAAATGATTTGGTCTAAAAATACTTCCAATCCGATCTAAACTGGTCCGTGTGTACCCTTACATTTGCCAAGCAAAAAAAACACAACCCACCTAACTATACCATTACCATACTCATTTGAGTTAAAGATAAACATGACACACACGTGTGTGTGTGTGTGTATTATATATATATGTATAATATATGGAGGCACACGTTTTGGACACGCAGAATCATTCCAGCTTGACATTAGGCATGAATTGGTATGATGTAGACCAAGTCTAATAATATAATACGAAATAAATGGATATGCTAATATAACGAATTTGAAAGAGTCTGAATCCAAGGCCTAACACGCCCCCACTACTTGAGCTCTGCTGTCTCCACGTTGCTACCTCATCTCATGGGATTTGACCACCATCCCTACATAGATATATATATATATATATATATATATATAATCTAAAACCACCCCAATTAAGAAGAGTTAGCTAGCACCCACTTCTTTTCATCAGCTTCACCATCTTAATCTCACAGTTCCCTTTTGGATTTTTTTTCATTTACTTTCATTAGGTACGTTCTAATATTATTGTCCCTCTTTTTAGATTTATGTTTGTATTTTGCATTTTGATTTATATTTATATACAAATTTATGTTGTCTGATAATTCAATGTATTAATAACACTAGAAAATTAGCAGACTATTGCATGTATTGAAATCAATTTTACACGCTCCATTCACCTCTCTAGTTTTCACTTTCATCATCTCAAAATATCATAGTGTGTGTGTATATATATATTCCTTTTCAGAAATTTAAGTAAATGTATTGGTGAATAAAATGTGTAACAAAAACCCAAAGAGGGCGTAGAGGGCCCAGTATAAATAAAAAAAATTAGGCCGTAGCCTATAACATGCTCTCAAAAAGCAACAATATGCATAGTAGCCCACACCATCTGTTACAAGCCCAATCTATGGATAGCCCAGCCCAGAACGTGCTATTTATTTTGCCTACATATTGAGAATTTATTGGATACGATAGAAGAAGTATGGACAGTCGATCAGTCGTGTAATCTGAAACTATTTCATTGACAACAAAAGCTACTGCAAGTGTTGTTTCTAGACTTCCAGTTGTAAAATGTCAGGTCTTAAGTGCCCCACTCTATGCTCAGGTAATATATATATATATATATATATATATATATATATATATGTATACATGTATTATATTTTCCTTGATTTGGTCAGAAAAATGAGCACTGAGGTAAACGGGAATGAAGCTCAAGAAGCTGAAGCAGCAGTAGCAGCAGCAGCACAAGCTCAAGAAGCTGAAGCAGCGGCGGCGGCAGCAGTCGCAGCACAATTTAGGCGGGCGCCGAAATTGAATCAGAGGATTCTTTCAACATTATCAAGGAGATCTGTTGCTGCTCATCCTTGGCATGATCTTGACATAGGTATGTAATGTCTCTCTAATTTTCTCATTTTCACACAATTACTAATCATTATATATATATGTATATATATATATATTTGAAAGGATACTAATATTATACTATGAGAAGCTTGATACTAATAAATATGCCGAATTAAATCTTTACAGGTCCCGGAGCTCCCCAAATTTTCAACTGTGTACGTAATTATTCTGCTTAATTTTGTACCCCAATCATCAATCAATAAGTACTTGCTCAATGCATCAAACAAATTGCTATCCCAATATTGACTAATTAATATTATGGTGCAGGTTGTTGAGATTACAAAGGGAAGTAAAGTCAAATATGAACTCGACAAAAAAACCGGTCTCATCAAGGTATGCAACAATTCATGGTAGTAACAAATCTCCATTTATAGACATTTCTTGTATATGCAAATCAAGAATACACAGTACAAGAGATCACATACTTGTATTCTGTACGTTCCTTTTAAATTTCATATGATATTGATGAGAATTACAACTGTTTTCGGCTAATTTCTAGGTTGATCGGATCTTATATTCGTCGGTGGTCTATCCTCACAACTATGGTTTCATTCCTCGAACACTTTGTGAAGATAATGACCCAATGGATGCATTAATCCTCATGCAGGTAACCATGTCACACCTAAATTACCATAAAAACACATAATTTAGAGACATTTGTTTTTTCAAAATCAAATGCTGCTGGAATCTACTAAAACATCATTGACATTTTTTAATTAACAGGAACCGGTCCTTCCTGGTTGTTTTCTTCGAGCTAGGGCCATTGGACTGATGCCTATGATTGACCAGGTGCAAGTTAATTAATGTCCTAAAATGCATGTACCTATATATATATATATATATATATATATATATTTGCAAATCATTTGTTCACATAGTAGTAATATTTGGAGATATGCATATGATAATTGATGTTGTTGCTTATTAATCTCAGGGAGAGAAGGATGATAAAATCATTGCAGTTTGTGCTGATGATCCGGAATATCGCCACTACACTGATATCTCACAACTTGCTCCTCATCGTCTGATGGAGATTCGTCGTTTCTTCGAAGACTGTATCCCTTTTGTCTTTTAAAAGTATCTACTTGTGTTCATGTGCATGAAATTGGATAAAATTTAGTTCATAGTTTAAACTGAATTTTTTTTTTTTTTTTTTTTTTGAATTCTGATTCCATGCAACCGAACCCAACATATTAATATTCAAAATCTAACCAACTTTGGAGTAAGTCATACTAGTTCCTTAATGAATGATTCAGACAAGAAGAATGAGAACAAAGAGGTTGCAGTTAATGATTTTTTGCCTTCAACTAATGCATATGAAGCTATCCAATACTCCATGTATGTTGTAGTTAATATAATCCTTTGATCTCTTAACATAAAATGGTTTTATCAACTAAAATTTTAATCTAGGAATTTCTTGGTATTTTGATGCAGGGACCTCTATGCTGAGTACATCTTATGCACGTTGAGGACATAGATCGATGGGGGTTGTTCCTTAATAATTCGATACATCGGTGATACTAAGCAAATAAGAGATTGCAAACTCATTATTTATACTGAATTTTAAATATTTTATATGCTTCTGTGGTAGAAATTTCGTGACATGAAAATGAGTGAAGTCTTTGTATTAATTCAATATTTTTGTTCTTGGATTTCAATTAAAGTTTTAATTCTTACTATTGCCAAGCTGTGTCTATTTTTAATCCAAAACCAATGTAATCAAGAGACTGATTTCCTGGTTGCATTGACACTTTAATATAAAATATATTTTTAAATTTTTTGTCGAACGGGATATATTATAGTCGAATCTTACATCTAATACTTCAAGTATCAGAATCAAGTGACTTACTCACTTAAATCAATCCTTTGAAATTATAATAAATAAATATTTTGATAAGAGTTAATAAATTAATTTGATGATTTTCTGCCAAGTTATTTTCTTCGATAAAAAAATTGTAAAAATAAACAAGATACTGGGCCAGATATATAGGGGGAAATAAAAAGCCCACAATTGAACAGAAAAATGACAAATTAAAAGATATCAAAAAAGAGTATGACGACATAGCATCAATGAGCCCAGGTACGCAAACAACACGGCCCAACCACAAACAAAAAAAATAAAGGAAAGTTTGTCACTAAATGGACCAAAAGCATGGACGAGAGATTGTTCAAATTTTCAAATATGTGTAGTGATGGTAATTTGTTTAGGTGGGGACAATTTTGTACAATAATAAGTTTTTTGTGAAAAAAAAAAAATTGAAACAAAAAAAATAATAATAATAAGAACTTAATATTGATTGTTAATGGTTTCATTGAATACATTTATAACTATTTTGGATGAATGTTCATATTTAATAAAATTCTTATACAATTTGAAGAAAAATTATATATATCTAAATAATACAAGTATACAAAACAAAACAAGTGAATGAATACTATTACAATTTTGGAACAAGCCAAAAGTACTTATTAGGAAGTAAAGTACAACTTAGAAAGTCTTTAATTGGACTAAATTAAAAAAAATTAAAATTAAAAAATGAAAACTTGTCTTTGTATTGAGGACTTCAACTATTTTTTGATATAAAGATGTTTTATTTTAATTTTTAAAAAAATTCAATATACCTTCTTAGATATTGTGATTCTGAGAGAGAGAGAGAGAGTAGCCATAAAAGAATTGCGGAGAAGAGAAAAATAAGAAATGGAGATAATTGGGTTGTCCGACGACTCTCACGTTGTTTGGTGAAGAGGGGTATAGAATTTATAAAGGGTAAAAGTCACTCCAACTAATGGGTTAACCTTTAAGGTTAGATACCACTAACTCAATAACTGGTATTAGAGTCATGTCCCAAGTTGTCGCAAATGGACTCGAGGATTCCTTATTTGATAGGAAGTTCGGTGACATTCTATCCATTGAAGAGTCTCGTTCAAGGGGGAAGATCGTTGGGCAACTGATACCATTCCCAAATTGTTGCATGTGGACTTGAGGATCTTTTAACCGACGAAAAAGTCAGTGACATTCTATCCAGTAGAGGGCCTCATTCAAGGAGAGACTGTTGGGCAACTGATGCCATATCCCAAGCTGCCACATATGGACTCGAGGATTCCTTAGCTGACGGGAAGTTCAGAGACATTCTGTCCACCGAAGAGTCTCATTCGAGGGGAGATTGTTGGGCAGCTGATATCATGTCCTAAGTTGCCGCATGTGGACTTGAGGATCTTTTAACCGACGGAAAAGTCGGTGACATTCCATCCACCAAAGAGCCTCATTCTAGGGGGATTACTACAGTCGAACAAGTCCCACATCGATTGGTGAAAAGAAAATTCTAAAAGACAAGGGTCACTCTATCTAATGATAATGATAATGAGTTAACCTTTTGAGTTATATATTTCCAACTCAAAAAGAGTTATGGATTATCGAGTTAGGAGGTGGAATAAAAGAGGGACTATATATAACACATGCTGCAAGCCATACTGACCATCCCAACATTTGAATGCTCTAGATTTCATGCCAAGTTTAATCTGGTTCTGTTGTTGGGGTTTTAGTTTATTAAATTATTACTGTGTCATTTTCTTAAGTACCTGAGAGTTAGCAATTAATATAGATCATGAGATTGCAATTTTGAGTTTGTCATTTTCGTTTTTTTTTTTTTTCTTGGTTTTTTGGGTTGGTATTTTTTATTATGCCTTGTAGGTTGATCAATAAGACTGGCAATTGTCAATTAAATTGACTCCATACATACACACTCTGAGTTTGAAGCAGGATTAGGGTGCCCAAGAATGACATGAGTCAAGTTGAGGAATAATTGATCATGGCTATGTTATTTTAAGGTGCTGATAAATAAATGATCTTATCAACGTCCATGAATGATAAATGGTAACATAATAACATTAATTAAAAATAGGGACATGAGTAAATACTGATACAGACCATCCCCAACCCCACATAACAGTGAAAGAGTGATGTTAAACAACATAACCTCCACTTGGAGGGTAGAGGGTTCTTGGCACTATAATGGAGTTTGGAAGGTGTGTGTGGTCCTGCACCTATTCGGCTACAAGCAAATTGCAACAATTGTGTACCAACAAAGTCTTGAAATTATTTCTTTTCGTCACAAGCATGACTAACCATGTACCACACTAGATATTTCATTCATAGAAGCTGATCATGCTTTTGAAACCCTAGCTTCCTTTTCTTTACCTTTTTGCATTTTATGTCTAGCATTTGTAATCTCCACAAATTCTCAAAAGAGCGGAGTGTTATTGTATAATCTTCTCTTGATCCATCAACTTATTTTGTTAATTTTGAGGTGAGTTGAGTAGTACAATTGATAAAGACACTCTTCTGAATCGTGTGGGAGTCCAGGTTCGACTCACCCTATTCCTCTCTTTCCTCCTCTCCTCCTCCTTGTCGAACCCAAACTCATACGGCTCAAGAGAGTGCCTCTATCAACCGTGCAACCCGAATCAACTTTTTATTTGTTTTTGTGGCTAGGTAAAAATAAAATATGATAATACAGATGTACCACAAGCATATTTCATTACCCATAGACAAAACATAAGGACACCCACCAGAATACATGACCCCAAAACACCCAAGGACACTCATCATCCAAGATGTGATGACAATTAACGGAAGGGACACAACTACAACAGCCCTCAAGAGCCTACTATATAGCTACGGCTATTACCGACCCTCTAGTTTTAACCATTGAATCATACAGACGTCAATCATGTGGTCCAGAACTATTGAATCATTAATTTCATTTGAACGGTCCGATTACGAAACCACGACCCGAAAGTGACAAAAAGCAAGTGAAACAAAATAGAGGATGCGATATTGTACCAGTAAATCTTAGACGAAAGAGATGAAATGAAACACAGTTGATGAGGGTATGCATAGTAAGGGGTCCATCAGTAATTGTAACAGATGAGACATAATAGCCCATCCCTCACCGCCCACTTTATACTCCTTCATATTCTTTGATTGATGCTAACTGTTGGATACAAAATGAGCTTACATCAATTTCATTTTTAATGTCAGTTTTTCAAGAAAAATTTCATTACGGACATGTGACTTGTCTCTCCTCAACTTCTTGTTCCATTGGGACAGACTATTGTAATTTGTGAACTAACTTGGTTTCATATATACATACAAGTTAGAGTATTTTCAACAGTTTGTTAATTTTTTTTTTTTTTTTTTTAATAAAATATACACTGCCACATATGATTTGTTAATTTTTTTTATTTTTTTATTTATTTTCAACAGTTTGATAAAATACACTATCACGTCACCAATGTGTGTAAAATTGTTATGTATTTTACACAATCTTTTTACACAGTTACATATTTCCTTTCTCATCTATATTTTTCATTCCATTGACGAATTAATCTTATATTAAGTAGGTTTGTAAAAATTACGTGAAGGAGCTAAAAATAAAAAATCTAAATTTTTTGTATAAATCTGATATATACACAACTGTTGGTGATACTCTTAGAAATTAAATTAATAAATGTAAAGAGTCTTAGAAATTAAATTAATAGATATAAAGAGTCAAAATCTGACACTTCAAAATTTACGGGAGGCACTAATTCAATGGACTATCAAGGCATTTGCTTCAGATATTAATATTTATTGACTTTTATTTATTTTGCATGACTTCCTTTACTTGATTAATTACTTGAGCAACATTTTTTCCTTTTTTCCAAAAATGGTAAGCTCTTAGCCACACAAGAACCCTAAATAAAAAAAACAACCCTTAAAGCCCAGACCAAATGAGGCCCAATAAGGACGCTCTCCTTTCCTTCATGATACATTTTTTTAGTGTTGGATGATATATATATATATATATATATATATATATTGAAAAAATATTAAATAAAGGGATTTTGCAGCCTTATATTGTGGACTATTTTTAGAATCATTCATGGATAACGTTTAATTTTATTAGGGGCAACAGATTGGAGGGTAACTTTAACATTGATGACCAGGCTTGTGACAGGTGGAGTATTCGAGCTAATTTCTAATTTTTTAATTTATTTTTTTATTTCTGTTGTAGTCTAATAAATCAATCAAATGATTTAACTTTCAATTTCTCAATAATCTCAATTTTGGTTCTTTGCCCGTATAAGCGTGGATTTTATGATTAGTTTTTATATATATGTATATACATGACCTGTTTCTTCTTTAAGCAAATGAATTTATGAAATAACTTTTTTATGATATGAAATTGTAATATATATATTTTTTTTCCTATATGAAATTGTAATTCGAATACCGCATTTTGTTTAACTTTGGTATCCATATCTAAAAAGAGTTACAGCATTAATTATCTACACATGGCAAAGCCACTCTTTTTATATTTAATTGAAAAAGACAAAAGAGGCTTTTGATTGTTTTTTGTTTTTTGTTTTTTGTTTTTGTTTTTTTATTTTTAAGTAAGAAAAAATGTTGATTACCATTACAAGAAATAATTTTATAATATACAATTTTTTTCTTTAAAAAAAAAAAAAACACATTTGAAAGAAACTCATCAAAAAGAAAAAATTGAAGGATAAAAAAGCTTGAGACCCGACAGGCAACAAATGCAGTCCCACAACTCAAAAGAAAACTCAAATGTAGTTCTGACCAAACACCTTAATTTTTGGATTATATCTTTAATTAATGAAATGCTTAGTGACAAAAGAGGGTTTATTTATTTATTATTATTTAATTTTCTCCAATAAATGAGACAAACAGAGGCTTTGGATAACACTATTATTGAAATCACTTCAAAACTAAGACAGTAAGGGATTGATGGTTCGAGACGAGTGGGGTGTTGTGCATTTGAGATGTTGATAATTGTAAGCTAATCATGTTAGAGATCGACGGTGGTGATTTAAGTCTCACTTCATCGAATGAATAAGATGCAGCGGTCGCCATAATATAACTATTAATACTTGTGATATTAGCCAGTCTTGTCTTTGTATTCCTCGAAGTAAGAGGAATCATAATATGAAATATTTGGTTAGTCAAAACATGTGGGTTTAAGTTGATTAGTTCAATACAAAGACGTCACTCTAATTTGGAGAGATGACGAAAGTCATTGCTTAAGTATGACTAATTGCTTTTTACATTATTAATTATAATAATAATAATTAATAAATTAACATGTGCTTCGAGGCTTAGGAAATGGACTTTCCGGATTATTTAATTATTTCCAAGTTCAATGTTGTCTGTTACTATTACAAAATGTAGTAATTATCTTTTGATTACTACTTATCTTTTTGATTACTCCAAGTGGGAAAGTGGCCAATCGCGACTAGTGACGTGTTAACTTGGCACTAATTAATTGTCTCACTCTCTACACATAATGCAAGTGTACGTGTACATGGAGAGAGACAGTTGCATGAATACAACACAAAAAGTTGGAATTAATCAAAATGGTAAGTTTTTTTATTATTGATTCATGATGTATTATGGTGGAAAGAAACCGCAGTACAAGTATTAAAAATTAATGAGAGAGCACATGTCAATTTCACATGAGAATAAAAATCTAAATACTTGTGACTCTATGAGTTCAAAATTTTCCATCTTGTGGATTATGTAGTTTGAATGTTTGCTAAATCATTGACAGACCAATTCAATGTCAAACATTTTATGAAATCACAGGGAAGGTCCATTAATTTGGCAACCAAGAGGAAAGTAGCTACTATATAAATTTCTTCGTGCTCATGTTAAAAATAAATAAATAAATAAACGCTTTTTTTCTTATTTTCTCTTTCGAATTATTTTTATTTTTATTTTTATTTTTTTTAGATGCATATCATGAAAAAAAAAAAAAAAAAAAATTACCATAATAATTTATTTCCATTACACTCAAAATGTTTTTTTTTAGGTTATTTTAATTTTTAAAATGTTAATTGAATAAAATTTGCGTTAAGTAGTATATATATATATATATATATATATAATTGTTTTTCATTCCCCCTTGACTATTTAAATTTAAATATAATTTCAAACATTTATGAATCCGTGTATTCAGCTCCCTTCAATTATCTGTCCAAAATAAAATATAATTTAGGAAAATTATATTCCAAACAAGTATTTCAATATGTGTGTGCGTGTATCGAGTGCATAAGGAGGAAACTTTACCAACGTGGAATTTATAAATCGAATCCCATAATTTTGTTACCAAAAAGTTGGTCAGAATTTTAATTCTAATCGCCAGAGGCCCAGAATCATCATCGAATCCGTACGGAATATATGGTTAGAACCTTCCCAGAGCCTCGCTGGAGTTAAAATCTTATCGGTACCTCACTGGAATCAGGAATTGTCTCGCCGGAAACCTCATTGGACCTTCGTCGAAATTCTCACCCTCTCCGCCAAAGGTTTCACTCTTCTTTCTCAGACTTGTTCTCAAGTTCATCGAAATTCCATCGGAATTTCCACTCCTCCACCAAAGGTTTCACTCTTATTTCTTAGACTTGTTCTAAACAAGTATTTCAATATATATATATATATATATATATATATATATATATATATATATATATATATCGAGTGCATAAGTTGGAAACTTTACCAACGTGGAATTTATAAATTGAATCCTATAATTTTGTTATCGAAAAGTTGGTCAGAGTTTCAATTCTGATCGCCAGAGGCCCAGAATCACCACTGAATCCATACGGAATGGTTAGAACCTTCCCAGTTCCTCGCCGGTATCTCACCAGAATTGTCTCACCGGAAACCTAATCGGACCTTCGTCGAAATTCTCTCCCTCTCCACCAAAGGTTTCACTCTTCTTTCTCAGACTTGTTCTTTTGTCTGGCACAAAAATTTAGAGAGTAAGGAACAAATATATTTAAAGAATATTTTAACATTCTTTATAAAAATAACCATATATTTAAAACACGTTCCAACATTTTTAACAAATCTAACAACAAAAATTATTATCAGAATATAGAGAATCAAATATCCGAAAACAAAAGAAGAAGGGAAAATTCAATCAAACAAGCATGTTGAAGGAGAAGAAAGGAGCATCCAATTAGGGAAGAGGGGAGAATTTTGTGCCTAGTCAGAAGGCCCAACTCATGCCACCAACTTGTTTGTACATTAGCCATTTATTGGTTCATTGTTTCTTTTTGTATTTATTTATCCAATTCATGCTATATTTGTTTTTCAAAATTAATCTTTTAAGCAGCTGTTAAGTTCCAATCATTTAATTGACTCATGATCTTGCTATTTAATGTCTTAAATTATGAGGGTTCACTCACTTGAATTCAGGCCCTTAATCTTAATTGGATCAAATAATTAATACATATTAAATTGTAACAAGTGTGAGTCGCAATCCAATCTAATTTAAGCACATGGCTTTGTGTAGGTTTGAACTTAGTTTTAATATTTTTTGGTTGACAATTATAATGTCAGATCTCTTAAAACACTCTAAAATTCACCATTAACACATATAGTCACCCCGTTATCTTACATGCAATGAGCAATTATCAAAATAAATCTACTATTATAAATTTATTAATTTAATTAAGAAATTAGGGTTAAAAGTCAAGCGCACCTTAAGGGAATAGTAGTCTCACATGTAAATCATGCAAAAGGAGAGGGAGTGGCTAATCATGGAACCTGAGTAGGTAAGGTTCATCAATTGGGTGGCTATCAATAGCCCCCACCATCCCTACTACAAAACAGATGCTCCCTCCAGGTTGTCAATTTCATCAACCCGCCCTATTCTCCTCTCCTCCGTCCTGAGAAAATGATTGAACACATGCCATCATAAATACATTCTATATATACCAGTAATAAAATATATCTATATCTATATATCTCGATCTCCTCTCATCCCTTTTAACCGACTTCATCTGGAAATATCAGAATTTCCCAGTTCCACCTACTGGCTACTGCTGCTTCCTTCTAGCTAGGGTAATCAGTATACCATAACTAGTTCTTAATATTTCAAATTTCGACCTCAACACACACACACACATATATATATAATTGATCTCAGATTATGCAAATATGGCATTTGTTTTTGTGGACAAAAATGTTCATCAGATAACAAGTGGAAGCTAGCACATGAGGAGTAAATTCTCAATAAATCACTCCCCTTGTTAACTCTACTTTAAACCAATTATATATGGCTCACATTTCAATATGTGTTCATTAAAAATATTTATCATTTTTCTACTTCAAATGACCTGAAATGAATCCCAAATTAAGTTTAACCTGATATGATTGGACGAATCAAGAGACATATATATATATAGGTAGAGCATTGAATCCGAGCCATGTTACTTATTTCATATATCGATCGGTTCAGAAATTAACTTGGCAAGTCTCCATCCAAATCAAGATACTGAGCTCTTTGTAATTACTAATTACATATAAAATTAAACACAATTCGATGAACTTTTCTTATCATTTGATTTCATCTAACAAAATTAAAATTTAATGGAAATATTCTTTTAATATACTAAATTTATCTACTGTGATAAGCTGAGATTGACCTACAACGTTCTTCCCTTTTGGTGCGTTTGGCAACAGATACAAGCATATTATTTTAGTTTCCGTTGTCTTGTGTTACCTTCATTCTTAATTTCTTCTACAGCTGTTAGTGGTTTTGTTAGCACTTGAGAGTAGGCTCGTGAACTTCATTATATTATACTTCCATTTTTAAACTCATGACGTACCTACTACCTACCAAAACAAAATGACCCACAATAGTTTTTTGTACTGGATATTATTATTATTATTATTATTATTATTATTATTATTTTTTAGAGTTTGTGAATCAGCCTCACACCTGAGGACTTTATAATGGGTATCTGGAACTCGTCTGATATATCCAAATTAATTAAATAAGAAAATAATCTCTTCACATGCGAAAGGTAGAGTTACATAAATCTAATCCTTCTCAAATGCTCTAATAATAAGAGTCTCAGTGCAGTGAGTTTACCCTTTTATATAACTAAATTAATTAGTAAACAACAAAATTTATTTGACAGATACCATGATTACAAAGTTTATTTAAATACTACGTATTATTTTTTGTATATAATTTGTAAAAATAACAATCACCATGAATTCAGAAAATGTGAAAGTAACGTGACAGTGGAGGAAAGTCCAACCTCCACAGTTATTCGAACAGTAAAAAAATAGTACATAGCTCTACCTTTAAATTTTACCAGCATGGATCACCATTTTCTTTCCACAAGAAGTTGATAATTATTTCAATGGAACAGTGTCAGGCCATGGTGTGTTAATGGTATCTAGGAAAGACATGCACTTTGTGACGCTGTCCTTTTGAGCTAGGGTTGCCTTTTATCTAAACCCCCTCTGATATATGGATATATAGGTGATTGCCGTATAGCCTTTGCAGTATAGTAGGGTACGTATAGCTCCACCCATTTTCCTGTGGGCCCAATACTACCCTAACCTCCTAACCATATACTAAAATTTAATCCTTGGCAATTTCAAATATTAGTTGGTACTGAATTATGAGATGATTTAAGACCGTTGAACGAAGTGAAATAAGTTGTGGAAAATTTAGATTTTTATCTAGAGAAGATGTAACGAAATATGTTGTAGAAAGTTTAAATTTTTATCTAGAGATAATTTAATCATATATCTATTTATTCAATTAGTTTTTCTTTAATTAGTAAATAATTGAACAATCATATGCAATATAAAGTGCAGGTAAAACAAATAAAGTTTGCGAGATGACACCAGAACTTTTAGTTAGAAAACCTAATTGGCAGAATAGACCAATTGGTGTGAAAAAAATCTCGTGTACTGTGTAATCTAGAGCGATCCATTATATTTAAAACAAAATACAATAGACTTTAACTCAGGCTCATAACCTATCGTTCTACCCAAAAAAAACCAATCGTTCTACCAAAAAAACCAATCGCTAACAATCTTTGACTTCGCGACGTCTCGTCCAATAGCTCTTGACTTCAGACTTACTCTTAATCTCTATAGAAGGAACAACACTCTTATATGTGTTCAAAATAAAAATAAAAAAATCACATTTGATTTTTTGCAAAATATCTTTCAAAGACTTTAAAAAAATAAATTTTAATGCAAAAAGACACACAAAACATAGATGTGAAAATATGTTTAAATAGACTTTCAAAAATCTATCAAAAATCTAGGTATGCTTAAAAAAGAGTTAAGTCTTTTTTAAAAAAAATCTATATCAATTAGGAAGTTTAAACAAAATGGGAAACTAAGTTACCTAAAACTGCAAAAGAGCTTGAACCAATCCTTGAACCGGTTCAAATTGGCCAGTGAATTAAGGAATTCAAAGTATGTATCTTAAACTGGTTCCACTGCATGAAACGGTTCAAATTGGCCAGACTTGAACAGAAAGATTAAACACTTAGAAAAATTTCTGTTTTAAAAATTTTCATAAACATACGATGTATGAAAGTGTCATAATCTTCTAACTCCACTTCCGAAAATGTTATTCATACTCTTTTCGTATACCTCAATCTATCAAACATGAATATCTCTTCAATTCCGCAGCCGATCTCGATATTAAATTTTGAATTTAAAAATACAGCTTAATCAGTCAATTATAAAATATATATCTCACATATTCATATTGTCGAAAAAATTAAATGAATTAGACTATAGGATAACCAATTCCAAAATTGACAATAATGGTAGGTGATGATGGTTCGCAGAATCTACGAACCAAACATGGGCTATGATATAATGTGTAGAAATTTTGGCACATATATTTTTCTGTAGCCGAAAAGCATACCGCATCACAAGTTAGCATTTTAGGACAAGTGGTAGTTTGTTTAATTAGTCAACATTCAAGTAAATCTGGGAGTCATTTTAATGACTGGTTATAATCAAAGACTTGTCTTTTGGTTCACGCACACACATCATCAGACTTCTAAATTTTCAATTATTTCAATCAATTTTTAAGACATGATTTTATATTATATTAGTCTACCAAATTTGGCTCGTCTTTGTACATGGGGCCATCTCATAGAATGACAATAGTGGTTTATATGATCACTAGATGGACAAGGGCATGTTTGAACTAATTATACTCCTATGAGGCACATGTCGGGTGTCAACATTGACGCATGTGGGTATGTGTAATGTGTGTGTGTGTGTGTATACACAAAAGCAAATTTAAAGTGAGATGCAAAATATAGACAAGCAGAAATAATTGTCACTTCATAACAATTATGAAAGTAAATATAAAAGTGATGGATATTTCATCCGTAGAGATCAAGTGAAACCTGACTTAATACTTGTCAATGATACATAATATGTATGTGTGTGTGTTTGTGTGTGTGTGTGTGTGTATAATGCTACAATATGAGGATTCATTACATATATATGTGGGCATGCTTTCCAACTAGAAGAATTGCAGTGTCAAACTTGGCCACCTCTACCCTGTAAACTTTTCCATCGAATGGGCCATCACAACATCAACATGGCCTGAAAACTGTCCAAGTGGTCCTAGATTACCAATAAGATAGACTCCAGCCAAAAAAAATCAAGCCTCTACGAATCACATGAATCATTTCAAATATATTTGCTTTTTCTTTTTCCTTGTAACACTTTATCAATCTTATTCAATAAGAGAATTGTCTCTTCAATTATTTTTTTTTAAAAACATGCATCAAATAATGAATAAAAGAAAAGATATAAAGTGCTTATATATATACTTTGGACGCATGCATAGCAATAATCTTATTGGATGGACCAATTATGTGCGGTGGTCACTAGATCACCTGAATTTCCAACCCATATACTAAAGTGGTCCGTACTAATTATGTGACAGCAAGACAAATACTCTATATCTAGTTCAAGAAATTACATGTATTGTATGCATATTATATGAACTCATTCTCTAATTTATAAGCATATGGTACTTTAATTAATGTTGAAATTTAGAAACTAATGGGCATATATAATTATGATAATATTCTACATCCAAGTTGCCCAAATATAGAATTAGAATTAGAAGCTCATATTCTCAAAAACAGCTGGCCTTTTGGGTCTTATATATATATATATATATATATATATATACCGTCCAGGTCCAGGACGATGACAAGGACAAGCTCACATGAGCCCAACCAGATCATTCATGGGTCCCCCACACCCCCTCCTTCCCTACCTATAAAGTCTCTCTCTCTCTCTCTCTAGAAGTTGGAATTTATTCAAGCAAAATTGCCTAACTTGAGAAGCTTCCAGTGAGGAGAGGCACCCACTAAGACAATTACCACATATAATCTCTCTCTCTCTCTACCCCCTCTCCAAGGTCAACAACCACAAGAAGAGGAAGAAGAATAACTGGGCACTCTTTGAATCGTCCATGGGGTGTTCAGTACTTTCGAGTTTGAGTCTTCTTGGTCAAAGAAGAAAGCACCGACCATCATTGTGATTAGTGCTCTCTTCTTGTTTCTTCTTGGTCTCTGAAAATTTTGGAGGAATATTTCTAACCCTAGTAGATTAGAAATCCAAAAAAAGAGAGAAAAAAAAAAAAGTAACACAAATTAGTCTTTGGATAACCCCCCAATACCCACTTTGATAATTGTTTTTTAGTCATATATCATCTTCATCATAGATCCATATATAGGAGGTGAAATTGATGGCGAACAGACAAGGGTATTATGAAGAAGAGCAGATGAGTAGTAGAGGTAAGCTTCCATTTTCTCACTCCTCTTCTTCCTCTTCATCACATCACAAAACTCTCCATCCTCTCACCTACCAAAACCAAAACCAAAACCAACACCAACAGACCTGGTTTAACAACAAGTATGAGCATCATCATCCCCAAGAAGAGACAAGTCTCAGATGCTACAACACCACCACCACATCTCCAAATCTCGAACTCATTGAAGAATCAATCCGTAACAAGGATGTTACCAGTAATGATGCAGACAGTGTTAACGATGACAGTGTCCGCGGCGGCGTGGCTGCGGCGGAGAGAGAACACATGTTCGACAAGGTCGTGACCCCCAGCGATGTGGGCAAGCTCAACCGTCTGGTCATCCCTAAACAGCACGCTGAAAAGTATTTCCCACTCGATTCATCAACCAACGAGAAGGGACTCCTCTTGAATTTCGAGGATCGGAACGGCAAGCCGTGGCGGTTCCGGTACTCGTACTGGAACAGCAGCCAGAGCTACGTGATGACCAAGGGGTGGAGCCGGTTTGTGAAGGAGAAGAAGCTGGACGCGGGAGACATCGTCTCGTTCCATCGTGGGATCGGCGACTCCGGCAAAGACCGCCTCTACATCGACTGGAGGCGCCGCCCCGATGCGCCGGAGATGCCCCGTTCATTCCCCAATATGTCATTTCCGCACCAGTTCTTCTCCTACAATTCCATTCACAATCCTCTATCGTTGCAATCACGAGCAGTTCCATCAACACCACCATGGGAATACCCACGTTTTCAACACCCATATAACAATCATCAAATGTGTAGATATGGTTATGGTGGTGATAACAGTTATGGTTACAATAGCATGGTGAATCCCAATACGGGTTCGGTCATTTATCTCAGGTCGGCAGCGGCGGCCCCACAACAGGCTGGAATGCTGCAAGGGGGTGGTGGCGGTGAGCCTGTGGTGTTCGATTCGGTGCCGGTGGTCCATGGAAAAGCTGCAGCTAAGAGACTGAGGTTGTTTGGTGTGAACATGGAGTGTCCCATATCGGATTCGGACGAGTGTGACATATTGTCCTCCGCCACCACCACCACCATACCTCAATATCCTACCATGGCAACACAGCATCCTCACCAATTGAGGCTCTACAATGGCACTCCTGTGCCGACCACAACCACGATGCCGTCAACTGAATTGCTCAACAAAGGCAAGTCCTCCATGTCTTTGGATTTGGACATCTGATAAGAAACATTAAATTTATGGGTATTATTGAGATGAAGATAGAGAAAGAGAAGGAACAAAATGGGGGCACAAAGCTCATAAAGAGCATCAGGGAGGATATGGAAGAAGACCCGGCCACATTGAGATGTTGAAATTTAATTTGGAGAGTACATAAGTTGGTTCAAGATGGTTAAGATTTAGAGGGGGCTTTTCCAATCTTTAACTTGATTTGTGTATAGTAATAATAGTTATATATATATATATAATATATATAATCTTGATGATGATGATGATGATGATGATGACATATAGATCGATGATCAATCATGTATCCATGGTATGGTTTAATTCCTTTCAACATTTAGTCTATATAGTGGATATATAGATGATGAGCAACACGTTTTAAAATTTTTATTGAATACTTTGGTTCTAATGACCAAACTAGTGGAGTAAAAAGTTTCTCTCTCTAGTACTGTGACAATTGTGGCTAACCACCTTTCCTGACTAGTTCTGATAAGTACAGTGTGGTAGCCACTAACAGGAATTGAAGTGTTGTGGTGTTGTTATTACCTTTGGTAGGTTGTTGTTCTTGTCGCTGCTTCGTTGGGCACGCCCCGCAGGTATTGCAGCAGAATCCCTGCAGAGCTTTTAAAAGGTAGCATCTATCTTACTATTTTTTCTTCATTTTTCATCAATTCTTGATACCTATCTTCTTTAACACTCTATTTATTATTATTATTATTATTATTATTATTATTATTTTTTATTTTTTTATTTTCAATTTTGGCTGATTAATTGATTTTTCATGTCACCAACCATGCACCTTCCTCTTCTGAACCTGCTACACACCCAAAAGTTATTTCATCAAGCAATGTCCTTGTTCTGCCCCTTCTGTGATTGAAAATAAAATTTCTACTGTGTGTGTGTGAACAATGTACACTAAGAGTCTAAAACCTTGGAGTGTTCAGCCTTCAAAATGTTTATATATGGTAGTAACTATACTTGTTTGCTACAAATGATGCATTTAAATGTGTGTTTGCCGCTTGAAGTGATAAGTTACAGTGCATGCTTTTGAAAACTAAGAGAGCAGAATAGTCTAGCTAGTAACATAACTTAGGGCCTTAATATATACATGATCATGACAAAACCATAAAAATTAATGTTAATAGTATTCAAGCTTTCTGAGACTTAAATTTCTTCTTTCGTTGTATGGAAGGAATTTGATTTCGGTAGCTTAGACGTAATTTGACAAAGTTTGTGGTAGCATTCACCCACCACCTGTGCCAATTAACTTTGTTATTGGCTTAATTACATTTTTCAGTATAATCCACTACAATTTATACTAGTTAAATTAGAATAACAATTTTATTTGTTTATGTGGTAGTTTTTCTTTCTTTCATTTTTTTAATGGTCGGGTAATTAGCAAGCAAGATCTTTGTATTTTTATAAAGACATTATAGAATACAAGCCACCACTAGTGCATTTACAATAATTACATACTAACATTTGTGTGTGTTTGTGTGTGTGTGTGTCAGTTCCTGTCCTAAAATTTTGCAGTACTCAAACTACTTTGTACCCCTTCCCTTTCATGGTTTCATTTAGTATAACAGCCTTTTCACATGAGCATGTTCCCAGATTAAGTTAAAATGTACCCTCAACTCATTTCATTGTTAGGATTTAATTATGTTCCTATATGTTAGCTAGGAATCATGCCCTTTCTGATCCCGGCCATGATAATTTTTTTGTTGCTCAATTCATTTATGAGACATATTTGATCTTCTTGTTACTCAATTCATTTATGAGACATATTTGATCTTCAAGTTTTTCTCTATAATTATTTTCATAATGAAAAGAAAGATATCAGGGTGATGAACTTATATCAATATCTTCCAAGAAAAATTTGTTTCTATTGAGTTTTAGTTTGATCAACATAATCCAAAATTGGATGCAATTGAGGCAGCATCTTATAATTGTATTCATGTGCATTTTACTATGACTTTTGGCCTTTGTTTAAATAATGCCAGACTTCGAATCCATGTCTAGGTAAGACTTGGTGTTCTTCACTATCTCACCGGAGTGTCTATGAAACCATTAAAGGAATTTAAGACTTAGGGTTCTCATATGGTTACTTAGCAAATAAAATTTCGAATTGAAAAAGAAGTTACTATTAGAAAAAGAGAGCTTGTAAATACATAAAAGTACTGCACATTTAAGTTTGGAAAGTGCAGTAATAGAAATAAAGGAATCAGTTAATTCTGTTTAGATCAAAATAATACTACATTGTGATTTGTAAGGCAGCATTATCTTCACTTGTCTTAATTTCAAAGTTTTTATTTTATTTTATTTTATTTTATGTAAACTGAGAAATGGCATTAATGTTGTTGTTCCATTTAAAACTCTCTCATGAGTCTCATCTTCAAAAGAAGATAGTGAAGTATGAAAATATGACTAAAAGTATACATCATACAAGTCCTAAACTTGATTATGAACTCTTGCATGCATGATATGCCAAATGTTCATCTAATCTTTTTTTTTTTTTTTGCTGAATTATTGGTCCTACAGTATTCCACTTACAGATTATGTTTGTTAAGATTTAGTTTCTTCATTGGAAAAGTTTGGATGGATTTTTTTATTATTTTTTATGTTAGTTGAAAGAGTGTTAGGATTTATTACTTATATGAAAAAGCACTATAAATGAGAAAAATTTGGAAAATAAAAATAAGCCAAAATACTGCCCGTGAAAGATAAATTAAGAGTAGAGGATGAGAAATCAAGAGAGGTACTTTATATACACAGATTTTCAGTTTCTCTTGGTTTCTTTAGATGCATTAACTAGTTTGGTTCTGAAGGTCTAAAGTGTATTAGAAAATGCATGGTAGTCATTTCAATATTTTTCATGACACTAGGACTATCAGCTTGTTTTCTTGCAAAGATTCGAGTTGGGGTTTTAGGGAAACCGAAGAGAGGATCCTTTTGCTGATAATTTTTGCCTCAGTGTCCTTAAAAAGTTAGTGATTAATTTTGCTGTTGCTTACTTACTATTAGGTTATATAAGTAAATCTTAATTCTTCCAGTGATATTGTGTTTGTGTGGTTGGCTCTCGTTAAGTTATTTTCAAGAGGCACTTGAATTCGCCATCTATATGCCTTTTTCTGGCCATTTTTATTCCCCTAAGGTCAAGCAATTTGATAAGATTACTGTAATCTAAAGCAATTTATAAGATTACTGTAATCTATTTCCATGTTGTAACAACATGAAGATTCGCTGTGTCATGAATGTGGAAGTTATTCTTGTAGGTGTTTGTTTCAGACTGAAGAATTATTAATTCTATGTCCAGAATTCTGAACATTTAAATTATGTTTTGAAATTTTTTAATGCCTTTGGGATTTTGTCCTTGATCATAGATTTTGTGAGTTGGTTAAATTTTAAAGCATAAATTTCTTTATTTCCATGTATTACTTTTGTTGTTTTTCATTTTTGTTTTTTCACTTTTCATTTCATATTGAGTTATTTTCATTTTCGAAAAATTACATGTTTTGTTTTAGACTTGTGGTGACAAGATGACGGGATTTAGATTAATATGTATAGGACCTGAATCTTCAACAAATAGTTTATGCTTGGATATAAGTGGAGAAAAGAATTAAACAAGTCAAAATTGGCATATCAGTGAATTGGTTGTTACTGATAAAAACAGCTGCATATTTTCCTCATTCAACCTTTTTTTTTTTTTTTTTCCCCGGGCAAAAGGTAAGTAGTATTATCATTCAACATCTTGGTGAATGTAATAGATGCAACATTTTCATTTATTTTCTTTCTTGTTATCTTTATCTATTCAGAAGTTCTTTAATTTTGCTACTAAGTAGGTCAATTTATGGGATTGCACTTGGACTGGTTCACTATATATCTGAATCTAGAGATTTAATTGAAATTATTTTAAATCCTATGAAAACAATTGATCTAGAGATTAAGAATTAGGGCTCGAATATGATCAATTATGTTTATAATACAATGACATCTTCTAGAATATATGGAAAACATGTATGCATGCATGGATGCAGGTTTAATCAATGATAAGAACTGATACTGTGAACTCAATCCCTCCCTTTCTCGATTGCTATAACAGCACTAATACTGTTGTTGCAACACCAGTTTAATTTTACCTGCAAGAGTGCACTATGTATATCTGTATGTACGTATATATATGTATGTGTGGATCTATATATAGGATATAATTGTGTTGAAATGCTTCCCCCCTAGGAATATCTGGGAATCTAATTTACCACATATTTTTTCCAAGTAATAAAAATACTATACAATGCTAGAGAATTGCATCTTTTTTTATTATTTATTGACAAGAAATTCACGCACTCGTGCTCCTATGAGCAGGGATGGATCTAGGAAGTTGTGGGAGGGGGTGCAAAAGTGAATTTAGTGTATTCTTTTTGTAATTTTAGAGGGGCAAAGTGAAAATTTTATAGGTTTATAATTGAAAATAAGAAAATTAGTGGTATATAGTAGTAAAAAAAAAAAAAAAATCAGTGGGGGCAGTTGCAGTGGCTTCGTCCCTGCCTATAAGGACTTGAACCATCACCATCCACTTTGGGAGATTGAGGAGATATACTACAATTTTTACAAAAGACAGTCTTCTAAAAATTGACCTTTTTTTTTTTTTTTTTTTTTTTGAGTTTTTAAAAAATAGTTATAAAAAACTACCAACCAAACAAATTTTTATACAATTTTTTTATTTTAAATTCTCAAAAATAAAAACTATTTTGAAAAACTGAATCAAATATTTTTGTAATTTTTTTCTTATTAAGTTTTTGTATGTGCTTTTATTTTAGGTATTATGGATTTTGAAAGAAAATTCCAAATTGTCACAACAACCCTAATGCTACCATATTCTCACAACATTGTGGAAGTTATTTGCCAGTACCCAAAAAATAAAATAAAAAAGTAGTGTAAAAGAAATATCAAATTGTACCTAAGGGTAAGGAAAAACCTCCAATGGTGCATTCATCTTCTCTCCTCTTAAGTCAAAATTATCAGCTATACATGTTACATGTTGTCTCTTTCTAGATTGAACTATTATAAAAATTTAAGTAACGCTACATTTATTAACATGGTAGCAAGAGGGAAGTGCCCTTTTTGCTCTTGGTAGCAACATAATATTTCTTTCAATCAACAGGTCGTATTAGATTCTTACTTTTTAAAGAGAGGTCAGAGGTTCGAGTCTCAGTAGAGACATGTGTGTATAAGTACCAACTTAGAAAGAAAAAAAAATCTGCGCATTGGGATTGGTAATGAAGATCATATATATCCATTCAAATTTTAAAAAAACTTTTCCTCAATTTCAATTAAAAAATGCAGATTCCAAACTACCAAATGCAGGGAAAATGAATTCCAATCATAAATCTACAGAAGAGCAGGGTAGATGAAGACTAAAAATGACAATATATAGTTTTGATTCTTTTTATTTAATATATCCTTTTGACTGTATCACTGTATGTTGTACAAAGGCATCAAAACTGCTTTTGAGAGAAGAGTTGTGAATGAGAGCAAAGCAGAGTTGGGTAGTTTCCATTTTGTAGACTCTGCACGGTTGCTGTTTGGCTGTCGTGAGTCTCAAGGACAGCTCCACTGCCATGTTAATCTCACTAGTCACTAATATATATATAGTACATATATGTATATATATAGAGACACACACAGAGAAAGAGAGACAGTGTGTGTGATGAAGTGAATTACAGTAGTAGATTAGATTGGGCCCCACCTTAGAGATATAAATAGCATCTAGAATCTATATATAGTTCTACAGCCCAGTTAGCCAGCCAGACATCAGTAAGTAGCTGAGTACGTACTTAGTGGGTATCGTATAAGGATTGGGCTGCTCAATGTGAAATGTTGTGGACACTGTCCAGACAACCCTAACGAAAACTACACCTTTCCTCAATCCCACAACTCAATCCCCCCTAATGTAGTCAGCAAAAACTGCCCAAACATCCTTAAAATAGTATTTCTGCCCTTTTACTACTGCAAACCCACGCGCTTTCACTCTTCACTATGTGTTTGTGTGTGTGTATATATTTATCCGGTGGATCCTTTGCTGTTACAGCATTGTAAGAGTCGGTCATGCATTAATGATCGTGACCATCCGCTGATGTGTTATATATAAAAAAAGATTTTTAATGTCCTTAGTCCAACTAATAATAAAAGGGTTATGGATGAAAATAGGGTTTTTTGGTTGAGAAATTCTAAAAATTAAAAAATACTAAGGGCTAATTTAGTGTGTGAGATTACCGTCATTGTGGACTCTACTGGTATCCTACCTTACCTTCGCACAGAGAGACTGTTTCTGATGTTGAACATGTTTCCGATGTTGAACATGTGTGCCATTTTGTCAAAATCACCGGTCTGATGTACACTTTTTGAAAATGTTTTTATGAATTTGTTTTATAAATTTTTGAAAACTATTTTTAGAACACGAACTCAACCAAACATGCCCTTATAATGTACCAGAAATAAGACAATAATTCTATGATTTACAATCATAAGATCAAATGGCTAATGAAAAGCTAAAACTACCTTTTTTTACCGGGGTGTCAATATGTGTTAGCTTTGCTCAATCCAACTCTTTCCACTAAAAAACATAAATATTTACGAAATGCAAACCCTAGACCTAGACTAACATGCTGATCTGCATATAGACAGCAATTAAATATTGTACTACAATAAAGTTGAGTCAGTCTACGATGATCTTTAATTAAGGTTTAGTTTAGGGACATCACATAATTAGGGATTAAGTGTAGATTAGGTATAGAAGAAGGGTAACATGCCAAGTTGGAGCCGTATATGACCCTGGCAATCAATATTTGGGCCACTTGCAAGAGGCCATAGATCGAGTGGTCAATTATTATATATATATGTTAGGAATGCATGAATATGATGTGTTATATACATGTATAGTGATAGTTTACCTAATATAATTAAATGGTGATATATATAAAATCCAGTACATTATATTTTGTGGGGACATATATGACACAGTCACAGCATGTCATTTCAACTTCATAGTTGGCTGTGCTACAAGACGAATATGAAGAATGGCATTTACAGCCTCCATTTGAAGCAACTCTAAACATCTTACTAATTTGTTTCTTTCATTTGGCATATTGATATTATTATTATTATTATTTATTTTTTTTGACACCATATTGATATTATTATATAGTGCAACTATCATCTATCTCCTCCATACACACATCTATGCTTAGCCCACGATCACCACTAGGACATATATATTTGCCAGATTAACTCCGATTGAAGCAACCAATTAACCAGTGGATAAAGCAGTCTACTTATATATAATATAGTCGTATATAGATATATATATAAAAACACTATGTGTTTGTGTGTGTACATTATTATTCACGCAAACCTGAAATGAGGACTCCCCAGTCCCCACCCTATGAATGTGTGTGTGTATGTAGGTTAGGACTTGGGTACTTATAGGCGTAATTAATGACGACAATAAAGAAGAAGGAGGAGGAGGAGGAGGAGGAGGAGGAGGAAAAGAAAAAGTAGAGGTTGTTTTCAAATTGTTAATTTTCTTTTTGACGCGTGCAATCTACTCCTACACTGCATGGACCACGTTGATATTTCTTTGGTTTTAATGCACCAAATTCCCGTGATCACTTTCTCTCTCTTTCTTTTGTCACCATATATGTTGGTAGACTTTTTTTTTTTTTTACATGTTGAATATCTTAGAGAGAGAAAGAGGTGGCATGGTTTCTTTCAGCATTTAACAATTTCTAGTGAACATTCTATGTATGTTGTTAAAAGTGAAATATATTTATATATATTTATAAATTGTCAGAGATGAATGGTTGTGATTAACTGGATTCACTTTAATGTTAGTGATCAAAGTAACTATCTCATATACTGCATGCCTTGGAGAGAGAAGTGGAAAAAGAAAGAGAATGAAAAAGGTAATAAGAAGCAGCAGCTAGCATCAACAGTAGATAAAAGAAACAAAAGGCTGGCTAATACAGCTACTGTACTCATCATCATCTATAGATATATATATATATTCATTCATGTGTTTTAATATATATATATATATATACATACATATAGAAAGGAAGGGGGGCATTGTATTAACAGCGACAGTGCAAAGGGTGGCAGCAGATCCCATAAACAAGCGGTCAATTATAATGAAATATAGGGTGGTGATAGCTACTGGTCATGGGCGGTGATGCAAACCCTCACCCTCCACAACAGCCGTAAATAAAGACATGTATGCAACATGAAGGAAAAAGAAGCCATTACCCCATTCACCACCTAGCTACCTTTGTGGGCCTATGACCCACCCCCACCTGGACCCTGCCCATCCCATGGGACCTCTCTCTTTCTTTTGTCCTCTTTCTCTCTCTTTCTCTCCCTTATTTAATGCTTTGGTACCCAGATTTGTGCTAAGCTATCTCTATGAAACTGCACCATTTTTGCAGGCCCAGTTGCTCCCCCATTCCTTCCTCCCTCCCTCCCTCCCTCTCTCTCTCTCTCTCTCTCTCTCTCTCTGTCTCTCTCTCTCTTCTCCCCACTCTATACAACCTTTCCCTTTCCGTCTCTTCCTAACCCTACTTTTGTCTTCACTCTACTAGCCTTTACTTATACCCTTCTTGCAATACCATCATAATTTTCATTTTTTTTCCTCATTATTGCCTATTTTCAATAAATCCCGAAATTCAAAACTACAAGTTGTCCAATAAAAACTTAAAATTTCTTCATTCCTTAATTACCCATTTTAAATCTTAATGGTAAGATCAGTTGCATGGAGAGAGTTTTTAAATTTGAAATTAGTGGAATTGAAAAAAATAATTTGTATAACTATAAATTCTAAACTTTTTCTCAATTCTACCTATTCTAAATCTGAGACTTCAATTTTATACCGCTCAACATATCTATAATGTAATTGCAAAAGAACAGGTACTAATGAATAAGGACCACATATGAAGATGATATTTTACTGAAAATGAGAAAGAATGGATCATTTAGTGTTGGATATAATGTGATAGATGTTGGTATTAATATAGGTGATCAAGTGAACGGAGGTGTGTGAAATTGGAATTGGGGTGAGTGAAAAAAGGTCCCCTACTTGATGACTTGTCATTGTTGGTGAATACTCACTCTCATGGGTTGTCTTTGTACTTCCAACCCGTTAATGTGGTGTATGTGTGTGTATAAGAGCCTTTAAACGTCTCATGCTGTGTGGTACCACAGCCCACTGCACTGCACACTAAATGGGATGATATATATCTTAAATGACCCTTCTTTCTAAGCAACACCCCCCACTCTCTGGGCCACCGCCCCCTGGCCTCAGGGTCGTCCCATGCCCTAACTACTTAGTTAACTTTATTGAAACCAGATACGGACTATAGTTGGTATCTAGTTACCATTTATCCACTTGTTCCTAACATTCCCTTTCTTTCTAGTTCTAGTACCACTCCATCGTCCACACCCCATACATACGTTCACACCAACACAAACTTTCCAATATATAAGGTATTGCCGTTACAATGGATAAAATGGATTTATATTTAAGAACTAATATCCAAGCATACAATAATTCAACTCAATAAATTAATGCTCCGTTTGGGGTGTATGAATAGAATAAAATGTCCATTTCAACAATTTCTTTGTTTGGTATATAATGTAAAGTGGGAATGGCCGTTCTATTGGAATGAAAATTCATTCAATAACTAAACGTATGGAATAATCATTCCATTCCCAAGTAAATTTTTTCAAAAATTAACTTTCCAAAAAATCCTCTTGTTCTAAGTCCAAAAGTTACCACTACCTTCCACCTTACCACCACAACCACTAGTACTACCATTGTCTTCCGCCACCAATGTCGCCATCGCCACCACCACCGCCTTTCACCAGCCACCGCCTTCCACCACCACTGCCGCCATTATCTTTCACCACCATCTTCCATTAATTACCACTGTCTTCCACTGTCGCCGCCACCGCCATCACCTTCCACCACCACCATCGCTTTTCACCAGCCACCGCCTTCCACCACTTTCCATCACAACCACCGCTACCGCCTCCACCACTGCCACCACCTTCCACAACCACCACCACTTCTAGTGCCTTCCACCAACACCACAGTCACCTTCATTGGCTTCCACCACCGCCACCTACACCACTAACTCCTTCCACCACCACCACCACACTACTGCCACCACATTCCACCACTACATTCCACCACAACCACCT
Source organism: Cornus florida (assembly GCF_030987335.1). Lineage (NCBI taxonomy): Eukaryota > Viridiplantae > Streptophyta > Magnoliopsida > Cornales > Cornaceae > Cornus > Cornus florida. The sequence continues at coordinate 103,448,609 of NW_026775575.1, read as the reverse complement.
CCACCTTTCACCACCACCACCAGTACTACCATTACCTTCCACCACCACCACCGCCACCGTCACCGCCACCGCCACCGCCGCCACCGCCACCGCCACCGCCATCACCATCACCATCACCATCTTCTTCCACCGCTTTCCACCACCACCACCGCCACTGCCTTTCACCACTACCACCGCCATAGACTTTTACCACTTTCCATCACCACCACCGCTACCGCCTTCCGCCACTGCCTCCACCTTCCGCCACTGCCTCCACCACCTTCCGTCCCCACCGCCTTCCACAATCACCATAGTCACCTCCATTGGTTTCCACCACCGCCACCTACACCACTAACTCCTTCCACCACCACCACACTGCCACCGCCTTCCACCACTATTGCCTATCACCACCGCCGCTGTCTTCCAACACCACCACCATCATCACCACTATCCACCACCGCCACTGCAACCATTTATTTTTTAAGAATTATAGAAGAATGTCATTTTATTAATTTAATTTATTTATTACTAACAGGGATATTTTGAAGAACTTAATTTGAAATGTATTACATTCTAAATTTTAAATTAGTCTAACCAAATACTAGAATAGTTATTATCATTTCATTCATGCACATTTCATATTTACAACCACACAATAGAATGAGAATGGTCATTCCATTCCATTCCCATTCTCATTTCATTCCTGCACATTTCATATTTACAACCAAACAATAGAATGAGAATTATCATTCCATTTTATTCCCACTTGCATTTCATTTCATTTCTGCACACCAAACGTAACATAAGTGAATGTAATTTGATTATCGCTTGGGGTGTGTACGGCTACATGAAATTGGAGTTTTGAAATTGAAATTTGTAAAATTCGAGATATTTTTTGTTCAATTTTCTGAATTGTTTTTCTCCAATTCTACCAATTTCAATTCTACAATTTCTAGTTTATGAAAACTAAACACTTGAAATTTTAACAATTATGGGGAAAAAAAAAATCTCATTTATAACTTGGAACTCAGCTCTTAAATTTTCAATGCTTTCATAATTTTTTTTTTTTTTAGTTGGTAAGTGCAATATATATTTACATTTGTATAACTAAATTATTAAGGCGTCCTCAGTTATTGGATGCATGTCAAATGTAACTCTTTATATAATTGGTTGGAGGGTGCAAGCTCATGTGTACATGGCACACTTGTGATAGCTTTTTTTAACTTTGTAAATTTACATATGGTTTTCTTTTCTTTGCTTTTCTTTTCTTTTCTTTTTCCGTGAACTAATGCATACCTAATGTCTGAAATTGTTAAATGTAATTTAGATGACTAATAATACAACAAACAGCAATCCATGTTTAGTGGTCACTGGTTCTGTTTGTTTGCATTGACAATAATTATTAGAAACTTCAACCGATCATTTAAGGGCACGGTCTGTTTGTCACCCAACCGAAGCATTAAAGTCTACCATAGAGTATAATCCATCCGATTAATTTCCAATACTTAATGAGTGAGGGCTTAATAATCTTATTACAGGAATGGAGAAATAGTTTTAGAGTGAAAAATGATATTCAAATTACCCTAGAACGCCTCATTTAACCTACAAAAAGTAGTTTTTACCACCAAAAATGTAGTAACCATTCCTATGAAAAAGTTTGCTTTTATGTTTAATAGTTACCAAACCAATTTCGATACTGGAAATTGATTATGGAAGGAAAACAAAGATAATAAAATCAATTCTCACATTCATCACACAAAAAAAAAAAAAAAATCATTTATCACTACTCTACATATATATTTGATGGTGCTTGGCATAAAATTATATAACTACACACAAATATGCCTTTCATATCTGAGTCCCATTATGGATCAAACTGCACTACAACCCAAGAGAAAAATAGTAAGTGCGTCCTAACAGGCCATGGTATATGATCCAAAGGTCCTTCCTAAACTACAATTATTCTTGCAATTTACCACTAAACAGGGTCTTAATGATCAAATCTTTATACCATGCATCCACTTTATGCCGAAAGTTCGACGTTCAAAGTGCCTGAAAGCAAATGGTAGAATCTGCTTGAACCGAAAAAAAAAAAAAAAAAAAAAACCAGAGTAATAAGCTCCTTGATTTGGTTCTAGATTCAAAATTTTCCAACTTGGGTCACTCCAATTCTCGGTTTGGAACTAATCTGAACCATCTACACCTCGAACAAGGCATATCTACATGCCCTCTTTACCTGCTTGGCCTCTCCAAAATCTAAACTGTGCTAATTTTTTTCTCAGTAAGGCATTTTACCCGTGATACAATCATACTACACAGTATTGTGTTCACTGCCACATCCAGTGTCTAACTTCCCTCCCATGTTGGGCAGATGACCATGTTTCAACTCCTTTCGATCAATGCCCTAACTACAATCATAGGCTTCAACCCCATGTGCTAACACTTCTAGTAGTGGTAGAAACACTCTAGGCAGCCTTCTGGTTTTAGTTTCTCTACAATGGTGGAGCTAGATTGCTAGAACCATGAAATTTCTAGTGTGACTTACATTTGTTCGTAAACATTTGGTTGCAGGTATATGAAGCATTTTCTAAGAATAATACATGCTAAGATTAGTATAGACATAATGATCGACGGTTATTTACCTTACAAACCTTTCCCAACACAAAATGGCAATTGGAAATAATCAGCTTACACCAAGGGACAGACATTAAGGGTTCACGTTAAGTACTCCCACTCACCCATCGAAGTTTTCATGTGAACAACACAAGCTCGGCATTTCATAAAACATACAGCTGCTTCAGCCTTTAGCCATAAATTTTGGATGTACTTCTCATTCAACGTGGTGGTTTTCCCTCAGAACCTTTTTACTCATGACCTGTAGAATGCATTCAGAGCACATAGTTTTTGTTTACTAACAAGGCAGGCCACAAAATTAACATCATAATTGCCAATATTAAAAAAATTGAACATATATACCTGCAGTGTAATCTTATTACCCTTCCCAATGCCTGAATCACTGCTTGGGGAAGAATAATCTTGAACTCTATAATCTTCCCCACTCAACACAGTAAAACAACCATTTCGCTTCAAATTTGCCATTCTGATTTTATGCTGGTGTGGAGCACTACCAACCTCTTTAAGCACCTGAAACTTCCCCATGTTAGTGCCCTAAGCAATGAATAATTCAGGTTTACAGTAGTAATAAATGGAAAAAAGTTTAACAAAAACAACAGAATTTATAGTATCAAAAATATTGTTTCTATCACCCATCCAGGAGCGTAAACCTTTGCCCTTTAACCTCCATAGCAGAATCAAGGCAATAAACTAATATTCTGCACCAGAACAAATTAATTTCGACAAACAATTGCATTTAGATAGATAAGGACAAGCAATGGAGGTTTACCACCAAAACAAAATTTCAGCCAGCTCAACAGTAACTTACCAAAAAACAACAGAAGAAACCATAATACCATAATAAGTGTAGGATTTACCCAAAGAATCATTACGTGAATCAGTGTCATTCTTTTGGTAAAAGTGTATCTTGCTAATAAACCAGAATACATTACATGTACACCAACAACCAATTCCTAATTTGAAATGCACACAGACACACATAAAAATAAAAATAAATAAATGAATGAAAAAAAAGAATTGCATGTCTAAACATTGATCGCCCATATCCCAAATTCTGAAATTCAGAAGTAACACCAATATACCATACCTCAAGGAGATCGGTTGACTTCTTAGGCCAGTAAGAAGTTACTGGATGGGATGATTCAGGCATTGGAGTCCTCCGTCCAACACTCTTCTTAAAACAGACATAAAGATTGTTGATTACTTGCTGGAGAGTATTATTTTCATGCTCCATTAATGAATACACGTCATTTGAGCAGTTTTGTACAAGAATTTCTGACAAATTATGTATTGCATTAACAATTGTTTGAGCATCTAATTTTGGAGGTGTAGACAAAGAGTTGGAAGCACCCGCAAGTGTTTCAGTAAGTTCAGTAGAAACTTTAATTCCATATGGAGGTGAACTTGATACATGACCTATTACAAGGGAAGGCACACAAGATAAATCATTTTGTGATGCATCTCTGACATCCTTCACAAAGCCTGCAACATTAGCCCCAGCCACAGGCTTCTCTTCAGAGATCAAGTAATCGCCTAAGAGACTCTGTTGAGCCAAATGAGAAACCTTCTCAGAACTACAATTTAATTCCTTGAGCAGGGCAGGTTCTTTTCTCGTCACAGGGATGTTACTAAAAATTTGAGGTCCGATCTCACTGCCTGCTTTTGGAGAACATAATCCTGCTTTAACAGCATCTGCTAATTGGTGTTCCCTTGAAGATAAATTAACAACTGCAGAATCCATACTAGAAGATGACAAATCATCTCTGAAACATTTATCTTCACAACAATCACCACTTTCCCGTTCGTTACAAGGATAAAACTGAGGCACTAGAGGATTCAAACTACTACATCCTTCTTCCAGACCATTTTTAAAATGTTGAGAGTTTAGAGTCCCAGAATTTTTGAATGGCGAATTACGGAAAGCCAGGGTTCCTTTCCAACAGGGTGAATCCACTTCAGAGTCAGACTTGTCAAACATTTCAGAAGATACTTTAACTTGAAGACCTGTTTTGGCATTAAAAGGTTCCAAAATGATATCATCAGAAAGCTTAGAATGAGTAACTTGCAGTTCAAATTTTTCTTTGCATAAAGGATCCATAGAATCATAAGAGACAGGCTTGCTACTTGAGGACTTGTATTTATATGCCGAGCACGATTCCGCAGAGGTGCAATTTTTTATTTCATTGCCTTTGTCAATTGAAGTATCATCAACATTAAGAAAGACATTAGTTCCCTTTATGCTAGACGGTATATGACCAATACTATTATTGTTGCTGTCTGCAAATCTGCCACCACAATTCTCATTCTTTGATATAAGTGGTTTCAGTGCTGAATCACAATGCTTCCAGGAATTTATAACTGGCCCTGAATATTGTTTCTGAAGTCGAGGAACTTCTTTGAACACTTCAATGGATGTCGCCGAAAACTTAGTGGGGCTGACACTAGAAATTTCCGGTGGAAATAAGAAAAATTTGGTGGTTACCTGTGTTGTGCCTCCTGATCCAATTACGTTTCCACTCAAACTTGAATTTCCACCCCATGTTTTCAAACCTTCAGCAGTGGAATACCCTATAAAGAGACAAGAATGTGGTCAATTTAAGCCCAACTTATTACAACGTTTTCACAAGTACTATTAGAAATTTAGAAGGCAGACATATGGCTAGCTCAGAGTTAAATCATTTTGATTCAAATAGTTTTCTTGAACAAGGACCATTGCCTGGTGCAATGGCAAAATGTCCGCACTATTAAGCATGAAAATACAGGTTCAAATCCTGAGAGAAGCCACTTTTGTAGAAATAATTTGTATCTAGTCTGCCCCTTCCAGCACTTACGATTAAAGAGGATCAAATAGGATAAAGACCCCTTTTAGTTTTCTTGAATAGACTATATTACTCATTGTTAAATTACACAAGTCAATTTGATCCAAGTAGTATTCTTGAATAGCATGTATCACTCATATTGTGTTCCCTTGTCAATATTAATTCTAATCATGATGTACACCCTAAGTTTGTATTGATGGTTGGCTGCCCATGATAAACAAAAGAAAAACACATGGTGACAACTGTTGCCTACTAAGTTGGAAGTCTCACATTTAGAGAGGTGCCATATAATTTATTAATAGAAAAGTGAGAAACGAAGTACTCATGCTTTGTAGATATATGGTATTCCTCACTCTATCTACTGTTTCTATGCATACTTTTGACACGGCTACTTCTTGTTAAGTTAGGAGGAGTACATATATGGTGGGAAGGGGTTATGGGAGAGAGGTGAAGATCATACCGATGGGTACTTGGAATCTCCATAAATCATTTTTTACAATAAAACTTCAGGAACCACTGATAAGCTATTCAACACAATTACTTCTCTAGATCAATCAAAAAAATTACAAAAAAAACCTAGATTTTCTAGACAACCCAAGCACTTTAGATGAGAGTTTGTTGAGTTGAGTTGGGTTAGAGTAGGTCAACTATTTATCCTTTCATTTGGTGGTAATTGAAAATTGTATTTTGCATTTAAACTCAACCTAGGGGTTCTAGCAAAAAAGTAGTAATGTTTCCTCCAGCAAACATGAAGGTTTTAGGTTTTGGTTATTTCTTGGTGGAAAAGTAACTGACATCCAGCAAACTCTCAACTTAAAGTCTTTAACGGAACTTATATTTTGCATGAGCGCATGTACAAAATGAAATTTAAATTTAATGTTCACTGGTATTCGGATAAAAAATTTAAAGGATACCAATACCGCTTTTCCAACTTAAAAATTAAGTTCAGCATATTATCATAATTATATACAATAAAAATGAGCCAAAGAAACTAAAGTGAGAACATCTCTCCATGAAAGTCTCAGACATGGCTTTCCATTTAGCCAATGTTTATGGTTTTTTATTAGCAAATTGCTATGCATACTTTAACAGTCAATTTTTGTTATGTCAGGAGTACATAGATGGCGGGAAGTGGAAATGGAAGAGAGTGAAAATCACAATGGATGCTTGAAATCTTCATAAACCAATTTTTATAATAGAGCTTAAGGAACAACTGAAAAGCTATTCAACACGGTCATTTCGCTAGATCAATCAAAAGAATTGAAAAGTACCTAGATTCTCTAGATAACCCAAGTAGTTGAGATAAGATTTTGTTGTGTTGAGTTGGATTGGTATCCTTCACTTCAATGGTAATCGAACACAAACTTAACCAGGAGAACAAGGAAAAAAAACGATAATGTTTACTCCAAGAAGCATGAAGGTTTTAAATTTTGGTTACTATGACATGGAAAACTAACCAACCTCCAGCAAACTCTAACTTAAAAGTGTAGAAAATGAAATTTAATTTAAAACTCATTGGCATATGGATAAAATTAAAAGGATAGCAGTAACACTCTACCTTAAAAATTAAGTTTGCCACATCATTTTAAAAACAAATGCAATACAAATGAGCCAACAAAACTAACGTGAGAACATCTCTCCATAAAACTCTGAGAGACATGGCTTTCCATTTAGCCAAGATTTATGCTTCTTCATTAGCAAATTTAAGAAACTGAGATAATCTGCAGATCATGGTGATGTGCAAATTTTGCTGTCAACAGCAAGTTTCAAAGGACCACAACCAAGCATCACCAAAAAAATTGATGAAATATAGAAGAATCCCCCTCAAATAAATTCAGTTACACTACTTTCTAATAAACTATACACACATGCCCCGCTAGGTTTGAACCCTCAACCTCCCATTTGGGAGGTGGAGGACATACCATTCATGCCAAGACTTAGGTGGTGATTCCTATTTTATTTAAAATATACTGTTTTTTTATTATTTGGAAAAGGGCCCATTCAAGATTGTCTCTTCTTATTTTCTCTCTTAATATGTAATGAGGTCCCTACCTAAAATCTCTTTTTTATTTAAAATACATTATTTCCAATCCTTTGAAAAAAGACCCTACTAGACACATTTTTTCTTATTATGTCCCTTCCATCACACGTGAGACAGTGTATTATTCTATACACTAGCCCCCGTGTTTTTCAAAAATAATAGTAATAGTGATCTTCCTTAGAGAGGTTTGTCAAAGTAACACCAGCCGCCCTGTGTTTTCAGATATCACACTTACCTCCTTTATCAAATCATGGGAAGATCAATGATATTTTTGAAAAACCAAGGGAGGCTTATGGAATTTTGACAAATCTCAGCGATATTAGAGTTGCAATGCATTTGATTTTTTCATTAAAAGAAATGAGATAATTAACCCCTAAAAAAATGGAGTATAGGAGTACTTTTTAAATATAAGAAGGCCCTTATTTAGACTTTCGCCTGAGGCTTAAACTTGTATTGAGCTTCCCTTTCCAGTGTGCCAATAAAGATATTCACTTATCCAATGCAATTGTTGATATTAGTATTACTTAGTCTTTTACTAATTTTCTACTTTTTTCATATCACTAAGCTGCAGCCACATCAATTCCTATAACCAAAGTTAATTTTTATACGGGGCCAACATTAGTATCACAGGTACTTGACAATATTAAGAATAAGTTGATCACTTAGAGCAACACTCAGCTGGATAAAAATAACAAAGAGGGGAAATAGTAGCACGAGTTTGTTGGATTTCAACCAAATTGTCAAGTTCTTAAACTCTACAAATACATAGTGCACACACATTTTTCGGTGAAGCTTGTTCAGTATTGAATGAGTGACTATACACCTCATGATGAGAATGTAGTTCCCATTAGCACTGGGTGATGAGTTTGATGTTAAAAAATAATTGGAAAAAATAAAAATTAAAAAAATAATCTAGGACTTCCGAGTTCAGAGAAACAAGAGCATAATACAATCAATAGCCAACAAACATAAGCACAGCAAGCAGAAATGCGCAGTATTTTCAGTATTGAAATACTTAGATTAAAGAGGGAGCTATACCTTGTTCTGGCAAGCGAACGCCACAACCACTGTTCCCTTTTTCCAGCAAGAAGTGCCCTCTTAATTCCGGCTGCTGCCCGTAGCCATTAGTTGTCCCCTGAGCACAATGGGCTTCCGTAGACACAACTACAGAATCAATTGGAGCACAATCATCTAAAGAACCAATACCCTGAAAAGGGTGGCTCTGTGAACAGAACCAATCTGCTTCAGCAACACCATTAACGGCTAAAGCACCCTCTGGTTGGTAGGAATCGCCATTGTAGAGACCAAAGGAGACTCCTCCTGAACTAAGAAGATTGGGTGTTGAGGGTTGAGGGAAGGGTGAAGAAGTAAAGGCGTAGTAGGGATAAGGCGGTTCGATTGATGGGTCAAAAACTGAGAGTTTTTGGCGATTGGAGAAATTGATTGTAAAGGGTGGAGCTAATGGAGACAAAGTGGATGACCCAGATGATGATGATGATTTTGATCGTCTGTCTTCCATCGATTTTGTTTCGGAGATTCAGTTCCACTGAATTTAACCCTGTTAACAGAAGTGAAAACAAGAAAATAATTGAAGTTACAAATAAAGAACAAAAATAAAACTACAATTATGAGGTTTAGTGGGGGTGAGAATGAACTACTGATCGGTGAAGAAGGTGCTTCACTAGTGCTGGAAATGGTTGGACAGACGAGACTGCAACAAGTGCAACCCTGATCGTATGATCAACTGAAACCTACACATCAAAATCCAAAACCCAAAAGGCCACTGTCGATTGATTGTTGCAATTGTTCGTGTCTATTCCTTTCCTTTTGACGATCGTTCGAAGGCGAAGAGAAAGACAGAGAGAGAGGAGAGAGAGAGAGAGACTGGTATGAGGTCTCCCTCTCTAATAAATTTATAAATCTTTGGGGGCTTTACAACAGTACCCCTGTTCTTTTGGTTTTTCCCATTTATTCTTGTATTCTTTAAGACTCAGTTTGTTAGAGTGGAAATGGGAGGAAATGGAAAGGAAGGTGATGGGGGGTGATTAAAAAATTGTGTTTGGGTAAAATTGGTAGAAGTAAAGGGAAGAAGAGGGAAGGGTTTGGAGGGTTAATACAAGACTTCTATAGGAGATTTCTTAACGTCCCAAAAATGGGCGGAAACGAAAAGAAATGAAAGGAGAGGCTTGGTAAGTGATTTCTTATGCCAAATTTGTCCTTGATTACACACAAAACCCATACGTACAAATTAGCAGTTGCAGAGAGAAAGGGGGGGGAAGCTTGAGAGTTGAGAGAAAGAGGACTAGCTGAAGCTTGCGAACGGCAAACCCGAATTGGAAGGGCGATGGAAACTGAAATTGGGTTTTGATATGGCTGAAATTGGGTTTTGATTTTTTGAACAATCTGAAATGATGCCGATATGGGTTTTGTAGTTTTGATTCTTGTAGACAAATATATAAACTGAAAGAAATGGGTTTTGAACTTCTGATTCTTGTATTTATAGTTGTAGAGAGAGAGAGATCGAGAGAGAGAAAAAGGGCAAGTTCAGAGTTAAGACGAGAATAGAAATGGAGGCAGGGAGGCTAAAATGATTTGCCCTAAAAATATTATATATATATCGCAAACGTTTTGTTATAGGTTTTTATTTTTTATTTTTTATTTTTTTGCAAATATTACATACTTAAATTTATAAATTTTCTTTTAAAAATTAAAAGGGTATAATAGTAAATTTACTAAAATACTTCCCTTTCCTTTCTTTTCCCAAACATAATCATTATCCTTTCCTTTCTTTTCCTTCATTAACCAACCAAACACGACAAGGGGTTAAAATTATCCTTCCCTTCCCTTCCCTTCCCTTCCCTTTCCCTTTCCCTTTCCCTTTCCCTCATAACTAATGTTATCCTCTCATTCAAACCCACCGTACCAAATATAGCCTAAATTCTCGCTCTCCCCCCGTCCCTTCTCTTTTTTTTCTTTTTTTTCTTCTTTTTTTTAATTGTTGTTCTTATTTTATTTATTATTTTTATTTTTTTGAACAAGTTGTATGATATATTAATAGCGTAAAACATTATACATGTTACATATATTAGTTATAGATTACTGTTAAAAATAATGCAGTTAATTAATATATATATATATATATATATATATATATATATATCATCGTTATTTTTATCTTAATTCCAGGTGAATGACTCCCTCACATGAATACTTTTCTCAAATTTTCTTGTTACATTTAACTTTTAAAATCATGAATAATAACCTTCTCCCCCACATTTGGGGTGCGCGTCACTAGGTGTCTGTTGACTCTCAGTTGTATATATTCAAATCATTTTTAGTTTACTATCTCAAAATTTCTCATCATTTTATATAATATCTATTTTTATATATATTTTTTCATTAATGACCATATCTCTTCTAGTCACCCAACTCATCTGTCTTTTAACATTGTCATTTCCTAAAGGCACTATTCTTATTTTTATTTTAAGCACTTTAAACTCCCTTAATTATATACAAACTTTTGATGCACGACTTCTTCATCTAACATTCTCATTTCCGTTACATAAATGCATTGTTATTGTTATCATTTAAGTTCTGGCATCCCTATTCATATTGAGGTATGGATGGCCCTAAGGAATTAAAGTACTTGCATTAATCTCAAATTTTTCAATTTCAGACTTAAGCCAAATGAACCGGTCTCTTTTCGTTTACTTTTTATTATTATTATTGTTTTTGTTGTATCTGTGCCGGCTATTCCTCTCTCTGTAACGACCTGAACCTATAGATCCAGATTATTGACCGGGTTCCTACCTGAACCTGTGATTAACAAAGGTACAATGGTCTTTTTCTGTGTTCATGGGTACTATTCAATTTAGTACATGGTTTAGGACACTCCAAAAATCACAACTCAAGAAAAAAGGGTCAACATACTGGTCAAAGAGGGAAGGTCAGCTGGCTGATGGCCCATGGTCTGCCGGCTGATGCTAGATGGTCGGTCGGCCGAAACTTTAAGGTCGGTCGGCCGAAACAATTCTCAAAATTACAAGCTCTCGGGACTTCGATACAGTGGATCATCGGCCAACTGGAAATGGGGGTTCGACCGACTGATAGAGGAGGGTCAGTCAACTGGTAGCCCTTATTAGCCGGGCGACAGACCCTGGGAGCTCACTACTTGCAGCTAAAACATTCAATTAACTGGGCTAGCTATGAACAAGCCTTAAAACTCTCTGCAATTCCATATTCACAACAACAACTAACACCATCTTCTCACCATAATTATCACCATACTTTCAAGTAAAAAGTTTCATACATTTAATAGTCATAATATGAGCACAATACTGTCATTCATACATTCCCCAATGATCATGTACAAAAGTAGAGATTTTAATTGCATCATGAGACACAAAATGATATATTGGTAGTTAATGTTTTACATGATGGAATTTAGTTACAAAAGATAGCAAAAAGGTCAGTCTCTAATCCAAGCTAAGTCTGTGGTGGATGATCTTTCGCCACTTCTTTTCCGAGTCCTGAAAAAATGTTAAATAACAATGGGGTGAGCCTAAGTTCAATAGGAAGTGCCTAAAACACAACTCTTGGAACCCAGTGATCCCAACAATGAATAGAGGATATAGAAGCGGGGTCATGCCATACCGATTAAACAAAGCACAAAATCAATGTTTCAAGTCATAATTAAATTATGTCGTGCAATGAAATATAATGTCATGATGTGTCTCTCCCCAATTTCCCAAACCTATCCATTTCATCGTTCCAAAAACCGTTAATGTAACCCAACCCATAGCACCTCTATGGCATCACGAAGAGAGAGTGGGCTAGCAATCCCCGGCCACATGGCACCTCCATGGCGTCGTTTGGGCCTAGGTAGTTCAACTTCCCTGTAGATTACATTAACACCACGGACCATTAGGCGCCTCCTAGGCATCTGGATTTTCACAAACTTTTTCCCAAAACCATTTGCTTTTCATTTAAACCAAAAATTTTCCCAATCTCATGCCCAATACTATGCATGGATGTCTCATGCTTTACAATAATATGTCAATGCCTACTTCAATTTTAACAATTTATACATATTAGGCATGAAATTTTCACATAAACATGCTTTCCCACTTAAGTCATGTAACACACTTAGCATCTAACTCATATATAACACGTAATTCATTTTAGGAAATAAAATTAACACAAATGTAACATGTTAAATCACAAATCATAAAGGAATAGACTCACTAAGGCCTAAGAAGTCGTAGATTAGAGACCCCTACCTCAAATTGATGAACAGCCCCAATTCTACACTCCAAACCCTAGAATTATGATCCCCAAATTGGTGGCCAAATGAAGGTTGGCTCCGACCAAACCGTAGTTCTCGCCGTGCTTTTCAATTTGCCGCAAACGGCATCAAAAAAAGAGAAGGGGGGGGTAAAGAGATTTGAGACCAATAGTGGTCTCTTGGCCATATAAGGATAAGTGGTGGGTCTCACCACTTTTCTTTTGAATTTTTCTTTTCTTTTTAACTTAATTTTCTACCACACATAATTATATACATACACATATATAATAAATTACAACCACGCATAACACATTAAATAAATAAATGTGATGCAATTGGACTCAACCAAAAAACCCCCATACACGACAATTCCGATAGCAAGTCCCACATGGGACCGTCCGGCCCGAAAAAACAGAAAAATGCAAGAATGACCAACCTTACATTTCAAAGAGTCCTGAACTCAATGAAATGCCCCAACCAACTCTCGAATACTACCGGCACACTCCACAATGTCCGACACGCAAAACAAAAAAAGACGAAAATGCCCCTACATAAACAAAAAATTCTAGAAAAATGCAAAATGACGAAATTTAGAAATATTACACTCTCTCTCACCATGCTCTCTTTCCCTCCCTACGTTCAAGTCACCGACGGTCAAAAACTTTTCCTCCAAGCTGTCGCCGCTTGTAAGAATGTTGTGCGTGGGTACCCAAGATGCCCTGCTACCGGTAGCAGCACGCACAATTCATTATAAGTTTTTAACAATGGGTTAAGAAAAACAAAGAAACTAATAACCATTTGAAACCCAATTTTTAAAATATGTAATTGAGATTAAAAGAAAATTAACAACACGGTGCAAATTGAAAATGTGATCACTATTTTCATCAAACGCAGTGCAAATGAAAATGTTACTGTATAATCGAAGCTGTAAACTTTTCCCTGAAAAGTAGAGTTGTTACTATTACATTTATAAAAAAAAAAATTACCCCTTTTGTTCAACACTGATTTGAAAATGTTACTGTATAATTACAGCTGTAAACTTTTCCCTGAAAAGTAGAGTTGTTACTATTACATTAAAAAAAAATTACCCCTTTTGTTCAACACTGATTTGAAATTAAAATAACTATTAAAATGAAAATATTACTAAAAGTCCGTAGTCCAGCGGTACTCTACCTTCTAGTGGAAGAGGTTGAGAATTTATAATTAAAGTAGGTATTTGAGTTTTTAATAAATAATAACTATAAAAAAGGAGAATTTGATTTATGTCCAAAATTTTGTTTTGTACACCTAGTCTTCCACTGTGTGCAAATATAGAAGTGAAAATAATCTTGATATACAGATAAATTAATAGATTGTGTATTAAAGGAAAAGTGTGTGTGTTGAAAAGCAAAGAAATTTTTATTTTAAAAAAAAAAAAAAAAAATTTGAAATTTGATTTGGGTGTCTGTACCTGCTTAGATTATGTAATTTTCATCCATTGCTACTCATTTACAAACATTCATGTGTACAGTTGTGAAGTCAGAGATGAGAGTCATTAACAATAACATGATGAGAAATTTTGAACGAAAATAAATAAAAAGTAAGGGTCTTTTCTGAATTTTAAAAATTATATTGGGCAAATGAGTTAAAAAATGAGTAGTCTTTTTAAATTTTGGATGTTTTTGTTAAATTAATTTGTGAATTTTGTAGAAGTTCAGTGTCTAACAGTTTTATAATTATATAAAAATTGTGTATAAACAAATACAAATATCAAGATTGTCCACCACACGTTTTTAAACAAGGCAGCCTGCCTTCGTGCCTAAGCTAGGCACCTGGAAAAGTCCTCCTGGAAAGTGATAGGTGGAGGGAGGAGGTAGGAAATTCCTGAAAATATTAAAAGTAAATTATAAAGATACTTCCGCTTTTGATTATAGGTTTGGACCGTTTGGTGTCTAAACTTTTCATTTTATTTTATTTTTTTTCTAAGAAAAGACAGAGAAATTACCAGGACATGAAAAACCACAGTTTTACATAAATTTCATTACAAATTAAATTGCCTTTTCAAAGTTTGAAACAAGAAGTGAAAAGGTCAAGATCAACAGGAATGCTCCAATTACTTTACATATACTAATTGCTGATCCATAATTCTATTTTTGAAAAAAAACTCATTGTTGCTCCTGTGATGATTAATTGGCTTGTTCTCTCTCTATCTGAGACCGTATATGAACCTTACACCCTTTCTCTCCCATCTAATCACTAACTCCGTTCTCGCCATAAAAAATAAAATAAAATAAATTTCTCATCCCATGAATTTGATACAATTGAATATGGTTTTGGCCAAGCACTTAACCAGAATTATAAGGTCAAATGGTGAAGTATGATAAATCAGCAATCATTTGAAGTGGTAATGTTAGTAAATCAAAAAGGGATAATTTGTGTAAAAGTCAAACAACTTAATTCATCATAATATTTTTAGGCACATAACAAAGTAATTATAAAGCTGTGCATGCTACACAAATCAAGTGACTAATTACTTAACCCATACAAGCACCTTGAGACTCTGTGTATATTTTATGTTACACACGTAGATACATACATATATATATATATATATATATATATATATATATATGTGACATATTTGGTGATATATATAGTGTACATATATTGTTAATAAAAATTACATGAGACAACAGGCATGGACATTATCGTCGTTGAACATGTTGCTGATTTTGTCATCCCCACGGTGAGAGGCATGGATGGTCCCGTAGTTGTCACCGACATTGTAGCCGTGCCTCCAGTAATTGTAGCTCTTCTTGTAGTCACTGGTCAAGTCTTTGAAGTACTTCTCGCTCGTTGTGAAGTGCATAGGTATGTCAGGGTAAGGCCAGAACTCAGCCCTCTTTCCCGCCCTCCTCACCGCCTTTAGCACCTTGTTCCGATCAACGTATCCGACCACTGTCACCTTCTCCATCTCCAGCTCCACCTCCACTGAATCCACCCCTATCAACACAAACATATATACACACACACACATATATATATATAGATCATTTACCTTTGGGTAAATTATGTATGTCTTATCACAATTTTGCAAAATTAATGTGGTAGAATGTAAAAACATAAAGAATCATATGAAAAGACATGTATTCCCTTTATTTGGACCTTATCCTTAATTTTTCCGTATTCTACAAAATTAGTTGATTCAATTATGTTGATCAACATAACAAGTAGCTATAGAGTCCGTCAGATCGAGCTGTGTGTCTTGTTTGGCATTCGGACTTTGGCGTCTCTTCTTTTTAAATCAATAGACAACTGACAAAGACTACTCAGTGATCCCATACATTGAAAATGAGAATATCATAAACTCGCAAAAGACACAAGCCAATCCCCAAGGAAGTAGAGACAGAGACTAAGGGTGAGCTTTTGAAGTCCTGTAGGGGACCATTAATTGCAGTCTTTACTTCTAAAGGGTGTAGCATGTGTTTATGTGTACGTATATATATATATATATATATATATATATATATGTATGTATTGAAAATTGAAAAGTATATAAATTCGATTTTCGAACAAGTACTGAAAATTGAAAACTAATCTCTATATAATTCAAATATTAATTAAGATGAAAGTAAAGAAGGGTGATGGATGTGTGTATATATACATACCTCTAAGCTTTTGGATGGCGTTTTTAACAACTCTTTCACAGCCAGTGCAGCACATCCTCACTTTGAGCTCAACAGTCTGCAAAAAGATTCAAAAAAAAAGTGTTTGTTCTTCAAAAATGCTGTTTCCACAAAAGTAAACACGGTTTTAAACTTTTTTCTTATTACTTTGTTCCTTTTGTTCCTCTTTAACTACCTTTAATTTATCCTTAGGCGGTTATAGAAAATTAATGAGATTAAGAAAAAAGACATACCCTACTTTTGACTAAACTCATCATTATGCATATATAATATATATGTCATCCAAATTAATTAATTAAATTCCCCATTGCTCGGAATATATATATATATAGATCACCTTTTTCTTATGTGTGTTCATACTAACAAAGCCATAGCCTACTGTAAACCGAAATATCTTGAGCTTAAAAAAAACACAAAACAAAACAAAAAGGGTTTTCTTGTGTGTACATGTTTGTTTGTAGTTGTCTGTGTGTGTGTGTGTGTGTCTATCTATATCTATATATTATACACAGTACACACACACACTTGTATAGTGCTCCATGCTTCATCATAGACTTTAGAGTACTTTAAGCCCCTAATAGACATTAAAAAATAAGGGAAGGTGTTGATCAGAATATAAAGCGGATGTGTGGCTGAATGGATATAAATTACAATAAGTTTGATAAAAAGGGGAAATAGGTTTATTCATAACCAACCTGGCTTTCAGTAGTGTTTTTTTTTTTTTTTCGGGCGTTAAAGGTAAGTAGAGTATATTGATTAAAGAAAATAAGAACTATATATACAAACAAGCCCCAAAGGGAGCAAACAGAAAGCTAGGTAAGATAGACAAACAATATAATAATTGAAAATATAGGTTGTAAGAACACAATCCATATGCTCTCTCTCTCTCTCTCTCAAGCCCATGTTCATGTCCTATGTAAAACATGCACCCCATGATATATATATATGGTTGTTAATGGAACGAAAATTGTAAAGCATGTATGGTCGTTATTTCCATCTCCTGATCGAAATATATGTGCATGGTTGCATGCATGGTCGATCTCTCTATTTCTACAAGATGATCCATAATAAAGAACTATCCACACCAAGGTGCCTGCCAAATACACATGAGAGAGAGACAGAGAACTTTTTTTTATATATTTCTCTTTTCAAAATAGTAATATAAAGTTGATTAAAGGTTAAAGGAAAATGATATATATGAAGGGGAAAAAAAATATGGATGAAAGCGATGAACTTACTAAAAAACAAAAACAAAAAAATAAAATAAAAAGGAAGAAGTTGATGAAAGCTAAAGGAAAACGATATATATGAGAAGGAAAAAAAAAAAAAAAAAGGGTATGGATGAAAGCGAACCTGCAACGAAAGGGGATGACCCTTGGGCATCTTGTGTTCGATGTTGTGGTTGATGTAAGTGTGGTTGATGGCTTTGTGGTTGTCCCAATAGTTAAAGAAACAATATGTGATAGCAGCAATGAAAGAGCCAAACACTCTCTCAATTTCGTTAGCCATTTGCAATAGGTTCGTTTGTGTATATATATATATATAATTAAAGAAGGTAAGAGATAGATATATGAGATGAGATTAGGATGGAAGAGTCCTATAACCCAACCCCAGAAGATATTCCTGGCTCAAAGGTATCGCTTCCTTCTATCCATCAGTTTTTAATCCCTCTTTGTAATATATTCCATATACCAAAATGCGCGTTGTCTACAACTATTCCAAATGCATGCACTATACTTACTTGTGCTTAAATTCATTGTATTTTCCATATATGGCCGCTGACAATGATCGATCATCACTCAATATTTCTTCCAAATAAAACTAAATGGAATAAAAACCCTTTAGACAGGGAATGGTATCTAAACCCTCAAACATTATATATATTAGTGCTTCAAATGTGGGACAAGATATGGCCGCTGACAATGATCATCAACACACAGAATATTAGGTCTCAAGGGAGATAGGTGGGCTTAAGGAAAGAAAACAAAATATTCTGAAATTATCTTTTTTTCTTCTCTTACCATCTTTGAAAGTCACTACACAACAAGCACTATCTATATCTGTATATCTATATCTATATATATTTGTATTTATATTCCCACATTCCTATAAGTTAGCTAGGCTTAATTTCTATCTCACAATGTGTGTAGGCTTTGAGAGAATAGAACCTCTGGGTTGTGTACTTTAAACAGTACTTTAGATTAAATATATTGAAAAGAAATAATAAAATAAAGGTGTAAGATGGAATTTAAATATTTCCACGTAATCCACGAAGATCATATGCTATCCTAGCCAGTATTCTTACACCACAATCGCACAAAAAACCATATATGCATGTTATAAAGATTCCACAACATAGAAAAGAAAATTCATAAATTAATTAACCAAAAATAGAACCAACTGGGGTTTGGTTTCTGCAACTAGAAGTAATTATGTAACTCACTTTATTAATTTAGAGTCGGGTTCTGATACTTGCTGTCCATATTGTTTTGTTCCCACTTAGGCTTATCTTCTGTGATTCTTTCTTTTTCATTTTTCAGGCAATATAAAAATGAATTAATGAAAGAAAAAGAATATACTTTGCATTTGGAAATATCGAATCGATGCTTTGGATTTTGTGTTGGAAGAAATTTAGTACAAAATTTTAACTAAATTTTTTCTACCTCCAAGTTTAAGCGGGTAATTTGGTGCTCCTAAACATAACATGAATGTATCTATCCAAAAAAAAAAAAATACAAGGGGCAAAACCCTCTAAAGCAAAAAAAAAAATACACTAAGAGCTAAGCATAACAATGTCACAATACATAGAGGCCCAAAGGCAACAAAAATACATAAAACGGAGCACACAATTCCCATAGAAAAGGGGGTTCTCGACCTACAGGCATTAACCCAACCGGACTAAGGGTGCTTATGATTCATTTTATGGGGCTGAAACATAGAACCAATTTGATCGCAATGGTTTCCAAAATATTGGAATCAAACTTCCTTTTTAATTTTATGTTGGTGGTTCTTGCTGATTGTAATTCAGTTACTAAATTAATAGATCAATCTTTGTCTAAAAAAAAACTATTTTACTCAATTTATTGTTTTAAAAAACACATAACTAATTTGTCACTATTTCACTACCACTGGTAAAACCTCTAGATTTTTATTATTATTATTTTTTTTTATGACAAGAATGTCAGGGATTAGTAAGTAATGGAGGGAGAAGTGTGTAAGTTTGAAGTCGGGTTCTCAAATACAACGATGATCACCCCTACGCTTGAGCTACGAAAACGCTATTTTGTTGTCAGAAGTGTGGACTTTGTGCATATAGCCAGTAATATCATATTGGCATTTCCGGGTCCATTCGAGTTTTTGGACCAGGTTTGCTAATTAAAGGTTTTCTAGGGCTGATCCAGCCCAAGAATCAAACAACTTGTATACCAATGAACCCATAATTTTCTTTTCTCTTTCTTCATTATTTATTTAAGTTTATTAACTGCAGAAATCTTGTAAAAATACAATTGAGGAATACGTACATTGGGACGAAAAAAATGGGCTATACACTTAATATTTATTTTTTTATATGTTATATCTTTGACAATAAAATTATAAAAAAAAAAAAAAAAAATTGCAAGAAATAGTAAAATAAATCAACAGTATAACAAATAATAAACTAAATTCTGATTTCATGCAAATTGAAATTGTTACAATAATTATGGAAGAAATAAACTAACTAAATATATATAATTAATCAATACCCATGACCTAAGTTATAGAGAGCGAGAGCGGGAGCGATTGCGTCAAAGTCTAAAATTTTTGAAAGCCGGAGCGCCTTAAGAGCGTCTATATATTAGGTTTAAATAAAATAAACGGTCATGACATATATATTTTTTATTTTATTTATTTATTTAAATCCATATGCAAATATATTTATTATTATTTATTCCATTAATAATATATATGTAATAAATAAGTTAATTTTTCTCACTAATAGACGCGTGATTTATTTATAATATTATCCGATTGGAAAGTATTTTAGTAGTATATATTCAAACATTAATTATATATGTATATATATGATAATATAGCAAAGCCAATACAGCTGAGGCATATGTGCAGTTTAAGTAATTATTCTATATATTGAGTAATAGTGAAACTGATAAATGCATATATGGTAATATAGATGTTCCATATCATTGGGACGGTAACAAATTTAGCTGTATAAAGTGAATTAGTATGGATATCGCGAATTAGAAAAATAAATTCACGAATTAATTAGCGAATTTTGTGCGAATTCACTCCCAAATCGCAAATCTCGTGCGGAGCTTGAGAGCGGGGCTACTTTGGACTAATTGTGTGACTAAGCCCATGACATCATCAATTTATCATAAATAATAATAATAATAATAAATTAAATTAATTTTTTTTTAATTCGAATGAGCAACTATGTTTAGGTCACAGTTTTTCGTGTATAGGCTCCCCCCTCAACTAGCGAGGTATGGGTTATGATCTTCCCGTGTAATCTTATATTTTGTGACACATTATACAGTTCCGTATTCTCTCTCTCTTTCAACAATCAAAAATAAATTTGAATACAAAAAATGTTCTAAAACATTAAAGCGAAAAGAACCGAACACCTACTTGTAATTGACTAAAAGAGCCAGTCATTTAGAAGAAAGAAAATGATAAGGACACCCAAACAAACCACCGAATTGGAGAGGCCGTAAAACCTCTCCATCATGGAACAATGCAACGAGTGTCAATTAATTCACGGTCAACCTAAAACACATGTATTTATGAAATATGCGTGCATAAGCCATTGATTCTGAAGGGTAAAAACAATTCAATGCTCTGATGTGATTGAATTTTCAATTTTCAAATTTTTATAATCTCACTTAGCTTTTGTCTTCAACCCTCTTTACTAACAAATATTATACTATTGAGCTTGAGCAAGAGAGAAGACTGTCGCGGCGGATTAGCAGTGATGGTGGGACTTGGACCTGGCACACATGAGGTCAGTGTTCGACTCATCTACCAAGTCTTCTAGTTTCGTCGAAAAATCTAGTGTTGTTGTTGTGGGGCCGACTGTAATATTCCCATTTTGGTGCACCGGGGGTGAGTCCGAGTTCGGACCCTGCCTCATGGAGTTCTGGTTATCAAAAAAAAGTGGAGACCAGATTTGCATATAAATAATATTTAATAAAATTCCTCTCATACATTTTTAATAAGGTATATAGAAATTTTCTTCAAATCCGATTTAAATTTTAAAATAAAATACTAATAATAATCAATAAAACCCAAAATTCGTACAACTCAAGCGTGGGTTCGAATGTTATTTTTCACTTTCACTTTCTTATATGTTTTTTTGGGATTCACTTTTTCACTTTGTAAATAAAAATCTACCACAGTTGAGCTCATTTCGTACACTGGACCACCTTTGCCGATTTCATAAACCCAAATACTTTCAACCATTAGATATTTAGATGGTTTTTAGTATGGGACACGCGTAACCTCCAAAGCCGTTGGTTCATATGTCATTTTCTATATTTGCTGACATATCATTTTCTTTCTTTTTTTAACGTGTAGGATGAAAAAGTATTCCCGTACCGTCGTACACATTTAGAACCACAAATTACTAATATATACTGAGTAATGCTATTAAGTTAAATAACTTTCCTTGAACTATTGATGATACATCCAAATAGTTTTTGAGAAATCAGTTTGAGAATAAACTGCGTAGAATTGAAATTTTAAGATTTAAATTTATAAAATATTAAAAAATATTAATTCAATTTTATTAATTATTTTTTAGAATAATTTCACTGACACCCTCAGTAGTTTGGCCAAATATCAGTTTAAAATATTTTTCGAAAATAATTATTACTCATATTACAAACGTTTGCTCCGTTTTTCACCTTTTATATGAAAAAAGACATTCTTACCCTTTGACTTTGGTTTAACCCAATAAATTATTTTTTTAATGATTAAAATTACATATTTACTCTCATTTGACTTTAGGTTGATTATTCAAATGACATATTTACCCTTCCTTTTCCATATACAAGAATAAATAAAGTGAGTGATCAACATCATATTGGTATTGAGGGCTATTATACGCCATACAAGTGTTCAGTCTTATATATTTTTTTTTAAGGAAATTAATGAAATTTTAAAAAAAAAAGAGAAAAATAAGAAAAATTTTAAAAACTAAAATAGAAAAATAAAATGAGAAAAATCACCATTCATATATTTTTATAAGAAATTAATGAAATTTTAAGCAAGAAAATTTTATTAATGAAATTTAAAAAGAGAAAGAGAAAAATAAGAAAAATTTTAAAAACTAAAATAAGAAAAATCACCCATTCATATTTTTTTTTTTAAGAAAATTAATGAAATTTTAAGTAAGAAAATTTTATTTTTTTAGGAAAATTAATGAAATTTAAAAAGAGAAAGAAAAATAAGAAATTTTTTTTATAAGTGTTTGGTTTTATGATCAATCACCCATTCACATATTTCATCATTACATATATATATATATATATATATATATAGGCTTGTCCTCATATTTTTTGGACAACAAAAGCCCCTTCTTTTTATTGTTTAGCGTATAAATTGAAGTCTATTTCTGTCATTTTATATTTATATTTAATTTATATTTAATTTTTTTTCTCCATCTATCTAATTCATTTTCGTCTATTTCTCTCTCTATCATAAACAACAACATATACACTTTCTATACATAACTAATTGGTGCCGTAAACCATAAACCATAAACTCCAATACTAGAATTCCCAAATCAATCTGTAAATACCCTAATTAATAAATTGAAAGAAACAATTAATGGGTTTGGTTTCCCCAAAATTAATTAACTAACAAAAAAAAAAAAAATTATAATAATAATACAAAAATTCATATACACAATAAACCATATAGAGTGTTTGACACTCTCTTTGATCGTGTACAGAGGAACAATGATGTCTCTGTTCTTGATCTACAGCAAATCGAAGAGGAATAATGAATTGGCAATGGAGTTTTCGTTGGTGGATCGTATCAACACGGAGTGTAAGAAATGGTGAGTCTGAGTGAAGAAGCTCATAGCAGAAAAGTGCGTGTATTCAGATGGAATGAGAAGCTCCGTAAGAATGGAGTTATGGAGGGTAAAGCCCTTTTCATGTTCCGTATCAGCAACAAATTCATAACCATTAACCACCAACAAGAAGAAATCATCGGAAATTCAGAGAGGGTTGTTACCTTCGAGCGCATAAGGCTCTTATCTGATGATTCCATCAAATAACGTTCTTAACGACACAAATCAATTCCTACCCAACACCATCGTATCCTTAGCTCATCAGATTTCTACATACTTCATCTCTCAATTTCGCTTTAGCCCCAAAAATCTTCTTCGCCGCAATTTGCGTAGAATCGTCATAGTCGTTGACGTTGATCGAAGTCGAACGGCCAATTACGGCTTCGGCACTACTTCATCTTTCTGAAAGGGAAAGAGAATTTTAGGGAAGAGTCGTCCTTCATACAGAGATGGAGGGGAGAGAAATACCATGTGTAGGGGTATATAAATCATTTTTATTATCTAATGTTTTAGAATATATGTGATTAAAAAATTAAAAACAAATAAGTCTTTTTTATATTTTTAAAAAAAATTTAAAAAATATTTTAAATTAATATTTAACCAAACTACTCAGTGCCTATTTTTTTTAATTTCACATCTTTTATTCCATCCCACCAACGCATCAGAAACATAGAAATTTTGAAACATCACACATCTGACGTCATACATTCGGAGTCCCATCCTTAATCATTATCTATTCGGTGGCCACGCGTAACAAATTCATTGGCAAACCGACAACTCACACTACTACTGCTATCCATTTCTCTGTCTGTGTGTACATATGTTTATATATTTATGTTTATATATATATATATATACACTCAAAAAAAAAAAAAAAATTTGTAATTAAACTTGGAAGGAATATGATCCTAAAAGTTTAGACTTCAGAGACATGATATTCACCATACTTGCTTTTATTTGAAGGAAAAAAATGAAATAATTATTTTTAAAAATACACATACACCGACCATGTGTAGTATTATTACCACCATTTAAATCAAGTAATCAAACACTTTCCAGAATCATCTGAAGGTTAGAAAAGGCTAATTCTCAAAAGTTATATACATGGTAGTTACATATTCTTCGACAGAATTAAGAGGGGAAAGAACAAAACTCGGATTTATAAACAAACAAATTCAAAATCAAACCTTAACAAACACATAATATTCAAGCAGGAGGGGCTCTAATGAGAGGAGGAGGGGGAAGGGGAAGGGGAAGGGAAGGGGAAACGAAGGGAAGACTGCGGATTATGAGGAAACGGACCCTCCGAGGAAACGGCAATGGTGCGTCGTGGAACAGATGCTCCACCACCCTCGCCAGCAGCACCGTGTACTCCTCCAACAGCTCCGCCAGTATCGCCACCAATATCATCTCTATTTCTCTCTCTAGATCCCTCTCTCTCTCTCTTTCTTTTCCCTTCCAAAACCAACCAAATCAAACCAGATCTTAATTTCCCTGGACTTTTATACTGATACCCAATTTACCTACAGATCGCTCTCTCACTCTCTACCTATATATATCACCAACACACCTACATAGCTATACATATGTAGATATATATAGGAGGCATACTCTCTCACACTTTCTGTGGGTTTTCGTAAGGACAAAAATGGTTATAATACAACGGCGTGAGGTGTTGGGTTCGGTGTGTGGTTTGGGCTTGTACGTGGCAATCGATGAGAACAACTAAAAAAAGTTGTAACTTTAATTTACTTGGAAAATTCTAGTAATATATATATATATTCTAGTAATTTATCTGCAAGTCTCTATTGCATTGATGATGGGTGTGAAAAGGCCAAAAGGGTGATGAATCACTGCTTTAATCCTTATCCATGCCTATCCGTTAAATATAAAATTATATCTTGGATTCATGCATCAACTTATCTCATGCGATGCTTAAATGGTAATAAGATAGTAGTATATGAGGCTGAGCTGTAAAATTAATTGACCTGTTTGAATTATTTTAGTATGAATTTAATTCATTTAAAATTTATTTGGTGTTAACTGTTAAGCATTAGAGTTAATCATATCTTATTTTAAGAAAAAATTTACAAAATTAAGTGTACCCAATTATTCAAAAAAAAATTAGCTTATTGTGATTTTAACAAAATTTTATGCTGACTCTGAAGCAACTCTCTTTCTTTATCCAAAATTGATACCTCCCTTTGAGCGGACAGAATTATCCAACTCATACATATTAATACATATTATATATATACTTTGTTCATGAATACAATATTTATAAGTTTTTTTTTCCTTTTTCGTATTCCAAGTTGACAAATTCTGCATTTTTTATTGATAGATAAACTAACCAAATATAAAAATTAGTGTTTTAATGATTTTACAAAGAGCTAGCTGCTCATGGACAACTTGATCAAAGCTTGAGAACAACTTGAAGTATTACGTTATTCACATATAGTGTAGTGTTTACTTTTTTATTTAAAATGAAAAAATATATTCTAAAAAAAAAAACTGTAGTTGTTAACAAAGCAGCAGGCGTAGCACACGGGATGACTCAGAAGGTTTTATCCCAGAAAACCGCTTTCCGTTTTAGCAAAACTGCCCTTAAAAAAATAGAATCTTTAACGATTTGTAGATATATATATATATATATATATATATATAGAGAGAGTTGATCTCTAGCTATATAAAAATTAATCCACACTTTTTATTTTATATTAAATTAAATCTAACGATAATTTTTTAAACCCACTTACGGTATTTTTTTTTACACAAAACCACTTCCACCATATTTTTAATTTCTATATTTAATTTTACCATTATCACCTATTAACAATAAAAGGTAATTATCAAAATAAAAATAGAAATGTTTGAAAAAAAATAATATCACTATATTTTACTTAAAAAATTATTTTTCTTTAGATGTTTCTTTGAAAGAAAATAATATTTGTGAGTAAAATTATTTTTATTTAGATGTTTCTTTGAAAGAAAATAATATTTGTATCTTTCAATTTTGTAACAATAGTATGATATTCCTGAATAAGGTAAGATCTGAAGTCGCTTGACTTCACGTATTGAGTAGTTTACTTAAAGTAGCCTCTCTTGCCTAGCTGTCTTCCCACGAGGTATTTGAAAAAGTAAAACAAAACACGTTCTATATTGAGATTGACTCACGTTGACACAATGATTTCCAGCCTTGAGTCATCATGGAAGTGATCGGTTCAAGAAGATTTCGCAGAAAAAGATTCAGTGTCTTACTCATTCCTTATTGATAAGAATGGTTGCTTTAACCGTCTGAAAAGACTAGAACTAAGGGTCCACTCTTTGGGCTTCGCTTGACCCAAGCCAACAACCCCTCTCTGCCTTCGATCGGGGTTCACTCCTAGCTCCTTGCCTCAATTCCTTATCCCATTTTTCCTCTATCAGAAAACATTAGCATATTTCGGTATGCCACGAAGCAAGTTCTACTCTACCCGCTTGCTAGCTTACAACAGTTCAAGCTGGGCTCTATCTCGAAACCGAAGATGCTGAACCGTATGGAGAGCTTGCTCCTTGACTTGGTATCATAGCCTAGTTTGTTTGGTCTGGCATGGAGTCAAGGACGCGCCCTGTAGCAACTCCAACAAAAAAACATACATATGGGTGCCTTTCCCGTCGAATGATTCTCTGAGAAGAGTCGCTGACCTGATCCTAACAAGGAGGAAAAAGCCCCTTCGCTAGAATGTCTTTGTGAGTGCCTCATCTTTTCTATCATTCTTTTTTGTTTGCGTATCCGTAGTGAGCTTGGTAGGGAGGACCCCATCTAATTGGCTGGGGTACGAGCGCTCTACTTCATATAGTGTAAGTCTTTGCATATTCCCTTTATTCCTTAACTGGGTGAGGCTCTAAGTCATTTCCCGTGGTATTTCCCTCATCTGACAGCTTATTTGTCCTTCCCGCGTAAAGGGACTACGCATACTGGCCCACAGCGTGTAACGAAGTGCTTGGCCAGCCAACCCTTTCTATGTCAACCTCAAGACAAGCTTCCACCACTCCGTGGTCGGTGACATTGGCTAATGTGGGTACGGCCACTTGGGTTCGGTCAGAGCCCTCTTAAAAGCTGGCTTCCCCCAAAGTTGAAGAAGAAGAACTTGGTTGTTGGGTACGAAATCTATGAGACGATTCCTAGTTTTGTCGTCTTGCTATGCCCGTCTTTCCTTTGTTTATGAGCTCTTTCGAATTCGTCATATTGACTTATAAGATGTGAAGATTTTGTTTAGACGAATATACGGAGCATCAATGAATGAAATAAGCCTCTGACTACCGGGGTTGCGTTGAACTAGTTGTGCCAGCACCACCTCGCTTTCATCAAAAACTGGAATGTGTTCCGGCGAGTTATAAGGATAGGTATCCAGTTTGTTTTTCCGTAATTCAACACCTGATCTCACTTGTATTGGAACGTGCAATGCACTAAGTCCAAGGTTGTCTCTAGAAAACAGGAGGAGAGGGGAGGAATAACTAGTACATTACCGACTGACTCAAGAAGTGGACACACAGATTATGGTAAGAAATGAGCTAATAGTAGTCAAGATATACTATCGAAGTTCAGATCCGTAACAACGTAGTAAGACAACGCTTTGGCCGAGAGTGAAGCACCAAGTTTGCTTCTTTCTTGAAGAGTTCGTGTGTCTAGTGGCGTAGGTTCCAATAGAGGAAAACCGAAGAGGGTTGACTCAATGGGAAAACCACCCGAGAGATTGATTTCCTTTTGTTTGTCCCCTTGTAACCACAGCCATAGAATTGATGTTTGATTCCGGGGACTTAGCGAAAGAAGATATCGATTAACTGATTGACTGCACCGCGGAATGCTAGACTGAGAAAGGGAAGGCTACCAGACTGATACAGGAAAGGAAGATCTATTTCTAAAGGAATCGGTATTCGTGGACGGATTGCCTGCCTATCTTTTATGGCTTCGCCTGCCTTTCACTCCTCTTCTCTTAATATAATATATTCTACTGAGCTAGCTACCTTTCTCCGGCTAACGCGTATCCGTTTTCTTGCTTCAAAGAGTCCCTTACTCACAAGTAGTACAGTTAGAAAGGAAAGAAGAGATCTATTTAATAGAGATATCACTTAACCGTTAACTAATACAGAAAGAGCTTAACTGATTGCTCGAAAGCCCTCCCTTCCCTTAGAATATAAACTTAACCAACTGCAACTGATTCACACGGTAGGACCCTACCAACCAAAACTTTACACACAAAGAGACCTGGAAGACAAACGAAAGACTGAAGGAAGATGGTAACCTATCGTTCTACAAAACCCCTACCGGTTGCATTGGTTAGTAGATCCCCGCATCAACGCTCAGGAGTAGAGACCTTCATATTTAAGTACGGCTTTTAACCACACACAAAGAAGGGCCTCCTGTATGAGTGGCATCAAAGACACGTTGACTTACAACTTTGAAAGATCAAAGACGTTTACCTTTTCGAAGGGAAATGGGAAGAGACAAGTCTAAAACAGAGGTACTCGTCGATACGATAGGTTGATTTACGCTTACCAGTCATTATAGGCATAAAGCCTAGTGAAAGCAAGGGTTGTGCCCTATGTAGGTGTCAATCTGAGAAGGTGATTTGTTAACATCTACTAGCAGAAATGGAACTAGCTCTTTTCCACTGCCAGAAGGTTGGCAACTGCGGCATTATATACGCGTTTAGTTATGAGCACGAGTTGAGGAGCGATTAACAAAGCTAGCTCGTTACTTAGTTTGAGCTTGCCTGATTGATGAATAGTGTTGCAGGGAAGGACATGGAATGAGAGATCCGAGTTTCTGAGAGATTGGAAAAGAAAAGCGAGGGAGTAAAGACAGAATCACAGGATCGGACTGATATAGATAGAGGGATGCTTTTAGGACTTCGATCTAGAGAAAGAAATGGTTCGACTTGCATGTGTTAAGCATGCCACCAGCGTTCATCCTGAGCCAGGATCAAACTCAAAGATTCACTAAGATTACTGATAGTACGTGGTCACACCTGGTGAACCGGGAGAGGGAGAGCGAACGAACAATGCCTCGAGCTAATGTGCAAAAAGGTGCTAGACGGATCAAGTGATGAAAACAAAGAGCGGAAGTCAAGAGAGAAAACAAGTACAACGAGAAGCAAGCTTCTCTTTTCAATTTCTGTTTGATAGTACACTGCATGCCTACCCCCATCTCTGGTAAATAGGGGGATTTTTGACACAAAATAACCTACAATAAAGTAGGCTAAAGCTCATTGCATTAACTTCTTCATATTCTCATTAATCTCTACTAAATCAATATAAAAATGAAGGATTCCAACCAATGATCCTCCGAAGGCGCCCGCCCCCTTCTCGCGGATCTTCCTGAAGAACCTTCTGAAGAATTTACAGCAAGAAATGGCAGAAACACCTCTTCACTCGCTTCCTCAAAGGGTAAGATGAGGGATCAAGCAACGGGGACTTATCCCGTTGACCCAACAGATTAGTGAGCTTGTATTCCATAGTTGGAAATCCCTGTAAATCTTTGTGTAGAATCAATTCCTTAGAACTTGGCCACTTCCTATTGTAAACTCTTACTGGTATGTCAATTTGATAGCCTTTTGCACGAGATGACCCTCTCTCTCTAGGATCCCCCCCAATCTTGGCCTCCAAGCGTGGGGTTTCAAGTAAACAGTGTCGCGCGTGTACCCAAAATACGGGGGTTTTAGAAGTTGGGATCGGTCGAAATAGCAGAACAGCTAACGAGACCTAGGGCTAAGGCGAGGCTATTAAACAGGGGGCTTGGTTTTGGTTCCACCTGCAACAGGAACCCGGATCTGGCGTTGTAGCCGCGCCAGAATCTTACTTCGAAACAGCCGATTCTATCTTTCTGCAACATGGAATTCATAAATAAGTGGCTTGGTTCCGCTAAACCCAACGAAATGATCCGACGAATAAGGGTAAGAGCTTGGACTTCATTATGGAGAAGCAAGACCTCAATATGGGCTTCTTAAAGAAAGTCCTCTCCTAGGGTACTCCTCTTTTCAAGTTGTTCGCTAAATTCAAGTTCCTTCTGAAGTCACTCTTTTCATTTCCCTCTCTTCCCGAAGGCTGCAAGCAAGCAGGAGTCAGAGGGGGAAGACTAGGTGGAAGATTTGATAGTAGGGTTTACGATGAACAAGTCAAAGGGCGGAAGGCGATGGCTAAGGGGCATAGAGCTAAAGAGTAGAGTTAGTGCATACATCTGTATGTGGTCCTATGAATATCAGGGCGTGTAGTAGGATATGACCTTCTTCACTACCTCATTAATAGGGAGGAGAACTCTCCACGCTAAACTATCTATGCTCTAATCCCTATTCTATTCCTCACAGGGAAAAAGATGAAACAAAAGAAAGAACAACTTATGCAAACTATCAACACATCTCAGAGCAGCTGAGGAAGAAAAGAAGTGGAACATTCAGAAACATTCCTGGAACAAGGAGCTAACTCAAAGAACCTCAGAACAAGCAACCAAGTAAACTTGAGCTAACTCACATGAACCCGCCCGGTCTTCATATTCGAATTCATAGGTCGCAACAAGGCAGACATGGGGAAACAAGATTTCACACCCGATTTAAGAGCAGACCCCATGCTTTTAGTAGATTTACCAATCTTCGAACGCAGCAGGGGCAGGTAAACTTGATGACTAAGCGGAAGCATCAGCTTATGCTTGCGTCTTTCTAATGCAAAATCTTCCTTTGGTTTTGAAATGCAGAACCCTACCTTTCTAAAAGCAAGCCCCTTCCGATGTTGCTGAGGGAATCGGAGATTTCTATCTATCAGTGGGGTAAGCCCTTTCTTCACGGGAGTTAGGAAATGAAAATGCTCGTGTTGGAATTCCCTCTCCGCAGTAAGTAGATTCTGAAAAGATAAAGGACTCTGCCCATGTCTCGAATCAAAGATGTGGGATCTTTTGCCCTACCGAATCACTTCTTCCTTAGGCTTAGCTTTTTTCTCATCTGATTTAGCTTTAGAATGAAGATGAAATTGATTCAAATCAAACTCTTCTTTTACGTATGATTCTCTTGCCGCTTTCTCACGTGAGAAAAGAGGCGTTTTCTGGTCAATAATTTCTGATGGACACTTGGACACGTCATAAGACAAGATGGCAAGATTCAGGTCAGCATCGAAAGTAGGTTGCCTATGATTCCCGATGTCGTGAAGCGGTTGAGCGAGATGGCTTCCTTTCTAAGTTCTAGTGTGTGCTTTTCATGGGTATGCATACTACACCGATGCGCGGGAATCTTAGTCAGATTCACATTTGTCAGCAGACATTGGATTGCAATGTCTCACCAGCGGGTTCCAATCGAAATATTCTCGAAAGAAAGGTTCAATCTGATAGAGAAGATATCTATTTTAACGAAATTACCGCTGTAGATCTGATAAATAAGCAATAGAAGGGAAGAATCACTCAGTATTGGGTAATTGGATCGGGTAGATGCTATACATGTAAACTTAGTCCCTCTGATCATCATAGGATTTACAGTTCCCTAAAAGGTTAATTGAAGTAAGTGCTGACAAACGAATTGACGTTGTATATTTTTAGTTCCTTGATCCCCTAGAGGAAGATCTGTTGGTTGGCGCGATCTCACCAACTTCTAATTGCTTCTAATAATGATTAGTTGTGACTTGCAAGGGAAATGGGGGTAGCAGATAGTATCCGTCCGCTAAGAGAAAGGAGTAAAGTGCCTCAACTCTTCACGTCGTTAAAGGGATATACATGTTGCGAGCTAGAACCCACTAACCCCCTCCCTATGAAATAAAGAATCAAAGTCCAACATTTCATGAAATAAAGCGAAAAGGGAAGCTCTCCAATTCATAACCCGTCTGCACAAGTGTCACATCCCTCCCGAAAGTAGATGGCAGTTCGATCGTTTTCACAAGATGCTATGGAGAATGTTTGTTACGAATGGTGAGGAACGAAGCAAGAGGCTCACTGTTATAAGTAGTTCAGTTCATTCGTCTTTCTTTATTTCCTTATATAGATAGCACTGTTTGGCTAGTTTCTTGAAGGTTCGTTTTCGTGTAACAAGATCCGTTCCAAATCTTAGATTCCGTTGTTGTTCCAGTGTACAAAGAAGATCAGTTCCAAAGAGCAGATTCGGTTGGTGTTCAAGTGTACAAAGGTAGAATCTCAAGCAATGCTACGAACGAAGAAAGTCTAACACTTTGATAGTTGGGCTTGGTTGAGGAGTTGATGTCGTACCTGCGCCCTATTGGAAAGAAGGAAGAGATACGCGCTTGGTCAGGTGAGTCACTATTTCAATAGGTCTTCCGCTTCACAACCCTACCATTGGAGAAGAGTAGTTCTCCTAATATCTTCGATCGGGGCTAGCCACAAAGCAAAGTGGAGATAGATGAAAACAAAATGGTTTCTTTGCAGGTAGACTGCTATTCCATTCTATGAACAAGAAATCCGACTTTTAACAGCCGATTGACGCCTAGATAGGGCAAACCCTTAGAGAGGGCGATAACGTTCCTTAAAGCTCGCGTAAATAGCCATAGAAGCGGTTTTCCTTTGTTAACATCTACTCTGGAATATGAATAGCGGTTCTAAAGAAGGCATTTCCGGCAAACAGGCTCCGTAAGTCGACTCTCAGTCACAGAAGAATGAACTTTGAGTTAGCTGGGCTATGGAAGGTTGTTGACAGGAAGCTTGGAACATGAACAAGATTTGAGTCCTAGGGCTTCCTTCCTAGAAAGCTATAAAATACCTTTCCGTCTTCCAAGGAGATTCGTTAGAATCGTGCCGATCAGATACTCAAAAAGATGTACGATTACTGCATCTTTCATACTGTGCCCAATCCCGATATGAGAAAGTCTGCCCGATAGCTATGAGTCCTTTATCATCTATCGGGCAATGCCGACCAGCGACGTATCGCCCATACAACAAGAAAAGAAGGTCACAAACCCCGTGTGCTTGAGTGAAAGCACTAAAACAAGGGAGCAGGAGGCTTCCTGAACAATCAATTTCACTAAAGTTTCCACTATTATATTAAGTGAAAGTTCAGATAGGCTAGCTGGCCATAAGGTCCCGGACCACTTCACCCAGGTCCGTCCCCCGAGTCGCCTACGGCTCTGTCTTAGGTCACCGCGTTCTTAGTCTTTTAGATGACGAATTCCCTTGACTAGGCATCAATTATTAAAAAACTCTTCTACAGTGACTTCCACGCAAGGTTGTGCCCTTTCTTGTTGGGCTTAGAGCGCGAGAGGAACTTGAAAATGGGTTCACAAATAGGTGTAAGCTGTGCGATGAACCTGCTGATATACTGTATCCTCCCCAAGAAGCCCCGAATCTCTTTCTCGTTCGTCGGGGTAGGCATCTCGAGTCTGTCTTTCAATTATTCTATGGAGTACAATGCGAGGCTCAGAGTCCTTACCGAAACAAAGGAAAAGCTCCATTTTTATTCATCTTTTTGATCCTATATTCTCAGATGGCGGTTCGCTAGGTGGTCATTTGCGCTGTACAGATCCCATCTTCTGTGGACATAGCATTAATATTAACAAGGGGTCCAGGTTGAGCAGACATACAGCCATCTCTTCATTTTGCCAGCACACGAACAGAAGCCAGTGCCTAAGCAGCTTCTCGAATCAAATCCATCTCAATGGCTATTGTAGTAAGCTTTAAGGCATGTTCAATCCCCTTGTTGCTGGATTCTATATTTCTTCTTCCCTCTTCGGTTTTGCTTCCGTCGTATAGGCCATCTAATGGAAATCAAGAGGTGAGCGAAGAGTCGGCTAGGAGAGATTTGATACTCACAACTCGCTTTACGGTTCGCGCATTAGCAGTCAGCGTTTTGAGTGGATGGGTGAGGGTCTTGAAAGCTAAAAAGAAAGAAAGTAAAATCTGAGATTCTCCTTGTGATGATGCAGCGGATGTGGATCTAGCGAGTAGAGTTTGCTTTTTACTATGCCAAGTACAAGGTTTCTGAATCCTTTCTAAGTTCATTCCCTTTCCTTTTGACGACATAAATAGTAACAGCATGGAATTTCTTAAACGCAGATCCGCAAAAAATAGAAGTAACTCGGGCGAGTCTCCCCGCCAGCACGTGATCAATGGGTCGCTGATGCTTCTTCTAGTACATATTTATTATCAAAATCCGAATTTAGCATTCATTCCACCACTTTCACGTTGAAGATGTGAGATTTCGGGTCTTTCAATCCTTTGCTCGAACCATCTGTGTATTTAGGGGTTTAGGTAGCTCAGATGGTCATTTCCGCCTTGCTTATTTACACGAGGCAGCTGCCTTGGACATATTTGAGTCGAAGACTAAGAGAGGTCATTTTTCTTTCTATATTAGTGTGCCTGGGGGGCTGAGATTGACTAGACGAAAGACGAATAAGGAGTCGTCCACTGCCACTGAGAACTGCACTAAACCTAGTTGTCAAATGAGGGTTCGCCGCTTGTAGAAGGATATCTCTTGAAAAAGAAGAAAAAGAGATCTTGGAGGTGAAGAAGTGGACTCAGCAGTGCGGGTTGAATGGAATTCAAGCTTGGCGAAAAAGAAGTGAAACGCAAGCTCTCTGTTCTTATGTTATTGTTTAAGGTATGGAAATCTGTATACTGCTGCTTGGACACTTTTCACTTTATTTGACCGTTCTATTTGAGTCTTGAGCCGTCACCCGTTGTACAGACAGACGGGTGCTCAAAATCTCCTGTCTTGGACAGTTTAGGTATGAGTTAATTGTTATCTCTTACTATTGACTACTTTCTTTCATACAGGTCTTGCAGGGGAGTCTCTCCAGCAGATGGATTCTGCCGGCATTGAAACCCTAGTACAAAATAGAAAAAGGGAAATCTCATAAGACATGTACTCATGGTTGTACCTTGACTTCTTGTTGTTCGGTTAGTTGCTAAAAAACCTCCGACCAATAGAGCTCAGAGCGTTAAGGGCCAATGCACTGACTTCTAAAATAAGGATGTAGATCTTAAAATAGGCCATGAATGAATGAAGAAGTAGCGGGCCATCCCTCACTCTATCTAATGGGGACACCTTGAATTGACAATGGCAGGGTGGATGAAGAAGTGAAAGGACAGCTGATATAACAAGCAAAGAGGTGGCTCCCAGTAGAAGCAGGGAGCTTGGGTATCGCAGGCATCGAAAGCATCCTTGAAGCGTTCGCATTCATTTTCTTAACTTGTATTTCTTTACATAAGAAGAATAAAAGAAGTGAATGAAATGAGCCCGATAACAACTATGTTTACTCTGGTTCTTTTAGGTGATTCCGGAAGTTGCATACGAGTCTCTTTCTTTAAGAGAGGGTTGGTGTTCAACGTACTATCAAACTATAGCGAAAGCGGTCAATCTTACCAAGAATATCGCGACTGGGGCCTTACCGCCTCTACCACTAAATCCTGTGTGTGGAAAGTCTCAAATGTAGAAGAGAGAGAATGGGTCTGAAGTTGTTGAATAACAGGCCTTTCTTTTAGGGCTAACTCCCCCAGTTGACTGAGAAAGTTGGCTTCATTCTTTTTATCTTGCCTTCATTCTTTTTATCTTGCCTTCATTCTAATTTGATTGTCCATACCTTCCTTAGTAAAGATGATTGAACAGACTAATCACTGAGCAAGAGACTGCAGCGAAGGTAGGCCTAGGCTCAAGCGCCGAAGAATCATTATAGTAGTCTATGACAAACTTTCCAATCTCTTTTTTCTTTACCCGAGCATTCCTCGGACTTTATGCCTTATATTCGGCTTCTACCCTACCAAGGCAGCTCCGACCGGGGGTTACCTTTTCTTTATCAACTGCTTTCTGACTTCAAAATGTTGTATCATCATGGTGAGGTATCACCGCCTACGAGTATAGATTTCCCGTTCGGTACACATAACCTTTCCTATCGCAGGGCTTGAATCATACATAAAAAAACGCCTATTTCTAGGTGCCAAGCCAAAACTTCCTACATTCGAGGGAAGTATCGAGAATCAAGAAAATACTGCTATGTTAGAAGAAGAAGTTGAGGATCGTTGAGACCTTCTACAGGTGCTGCTACCGATGCTGGGTATTGATCTCGATCTGTATATGTATATGTGGCTGGAATAGATGCCACCTACTCCCTTTCCTTCACTCTCTAGGGCTGGCTGGGATTGCTTCAAATAAGGAGAAAAAGAGATAAGGATATGGAGAAAGCCACCCGTTAGAAGATGTTTCAGGTCCTCTGGATGGCCAGACCCTGTACCTTGGACCGAAAGTACTGCGAGATGGGAAAAAAGGCAAGAAATATGCCCGTCATGCTCATAGCAAACGACTTGCCAGCAGGGGTGAAAGAAGAGGTGCGCCTTGACTTCGTGTTGTTCACAGATAGTCGCTCGATCAATTGGCTGGCTTGGGACCAGCCTCATCATCTGCCACGGATTGTCAAATTACCCCTTCACTCACTTCACCAGGGAGAAATGCAGAAAGAAGATATGTTTATTCAGTAAACCGCTCTCTCTTTCGTGCAATGGGCGAGTTAGAAAAGCTTTCCCTTAATCTTTGAAACTCGCCGCTATATCTCTCCGGCCCAAGCCATAGTCAGTAAAGCCCTTCAAAGGAGGAAATCAAGCCTAGCCGTGCAGGACTCCTTCCCATTCTACTATGTTACCTTATCCACTCACCAGGAGGACAGGAGAGAGGGATAGTCAGTGATATTCACGAAGCAACTTCCCGTTCACGCCGTCTTACAGGGTGTTTTCCACCCACATCTATGCGTCCATAATCTGTTAAAAACATTTTTTCTTACCATACATTATCATTCTTGTTTTCTGCCTTAACCATCTCAACCATGAACCCGTCTTGCCTTTCGTATCTGTTGGGGTAGTCAGCCAATCCATTTTGTTAAGGGCGCTGGGAAGGAAAGACAACTCATCTTGATGCTTACCCAAAGCGACTGTCGTAGCTGCTGTTATCGGAAGCGGTTTCGGAACTTTCAAAGAACTACTCGCATCTATTGAATAGAATGAGTGAAAAATCTCTTTCTTCAGTTAAGGCCGGAGATGCAAAATAGAGAAAATCTGGTCCCTACCTTTACTCGAGCAAACCGAAAAGTTCACAACCGGTCGCTCTTGACGGAATTCCTACGTCGGATCTGGCCGGATCGTTGAAGTAGTTCTTTAGCTAAGGTGCGGTGAGCTCCGGAGAGAACAGTCTGCTGAACACCAAGCGAAGCGAAGGGTTGATCCTGGAACAAAGCAGAAGCTAGTGACTACGTTTGAGGTTGCCGATGCCCCTACTTGTGCTGATGGACTATTCTGATAGAATTACCTGTTGGTCGCTCGTTGCTGGCTGCTTTGAGACTTTTTGCTCTATACCCGCGAGTAGAGATCCTTTCTTCACTGGAACTTTTGGAATGAATCAAAATAGAACAACTTGATCAATGAACGTACGTAGCGTACCCTCCCTCAATAAGGATATATTTGATGAAACATGCTACTCAACTGATTCAGTCGGTTCGGTCAGGAACGAGGGATTTGGCTTTGACAAGACTTGGCATGGAGTAGACCAATGAAATAAGGGAATGGTGCGGCGGTCAGGTATTCGTATTCGATTTGTGGCCTGAAAGGCCAAGAGAATGGCTTTCCAAAAGTAGTTGTCTGTGGGCGCTAAGAAGCCTTCCACCTCCTCCGCGGTCTGTGGTGACTCTCCTAAGAGGGTAAGGTGAGACCTCAGCTGACTCAACGAGGAAGTGATCTTCTTTCTCTTGGGCTTGGCTCCAACTAAAGAATCTGACTTCTAAACAGACTTTTTCTTTCTCGATTAGGCGAATCATTTGTGTAACGACCGGAAAAGGCATCCTTTGCACATTGTGAAGCCCCTATCAAATAAATTGCTTTTCTCCTTACGTTCAAGCACTGTATTGGTTTAGAAGCTGTAACTAAGGCTGCAAGCTAACTCCTCATCTTGAGGATCAGTCTATAGAATTTTATTCTTGTGATCCGTTTCCGAGGTATTTCATGGTTCATATTCCGGATTAGGCCATCCCTTTAAGGGAAAGATCGCTCTACAAGAACGATAGAGTCTCGGCCTCCACTGCCATCAGAGAATGACGGACCAAACGAGATGCATCAAAATGTAGCTTGAATTTGCCTTCAACAGGGACAACTCTGCTGCTTGGGGGGCATAACAGGAGTCTGTAAACGGAGGCTTCTATTCCCAGCTGA
>NW_026775575.1:103314964-103402464 GCF_030987335.1 Cornus florida | reverse complement strand
CGGTTGAGTGATCAGGTAAGCGTTCCACTTCCTTCTAACAGTCAGCCTGTTGCTTCGTTCCTCACTATTCTTAGATTCCTATAGTCAGCCTTGCTCATCATCTGTTATTCAAAGATTTCTGATCTGTTTCGCTTTCTTCTCTCTTTCTTAAGATCATTCGAAACTGCTCTCCTTTTGCATAGCTGCTGTAGAGTGCTTTGTTAGTCTTCTTTACTTAAGCGAATCTAAATTCATATTCGTTGCAAATCTTCATTCATTGGTAGAAACACTCAATTGCCTGAATCGAACTAGTAAGTGAAAGGCTTCTAGAATCATTATACGATAATCCGAACTAAAAGAAAAGCTAGTGCCTCGCCTATTGCTCGAGAGGATACGATCTTACTTGCCTTATCGCGGTACTTAGCTTGTGGGGGTGTTACCGGAGCTAGTGAAGTAGGAGGAACGAAGTCCAAGCCATCACATACATAGAAGACATTTCCGCTCCTTGGTGACAGTTCATAGCTTCTGGGATGTGTCCTTTCTTTGCAAGATTCTGACTCCCTTCCGCTTCGTTTTCATCATAACGCTCTTCTGAGCTCACGGCTCCTTACCTAAAGAACGAGTGCAAGCACATCTTTTCGGAAGCACCAAGGTTGTAACTAACTAACACGAGTTCTTAGCTTTACAGCATCCCTAACTTCCATACCCCATGTTCATATTTCTATTTGATGTTTAATGCCGATCTAGACATAAAGGCTCTTATGTGAATCTGTTTATTTAGGTTACAGATCTAGTAACCAGTTATCGGATGGAGAGATAGATGTGTGATATTCCATTTCATTCCTACGTTCCCTCGATCGTGTAGCCAGTGAACCAAACATTATATTAGACTCGGAACGGAAATGAGTAGGAAGTGCCATTGCACGAGCATGGCCGGGTCAAGTTCAGTCAAGAGGTAGAAAGAAGGCTTTTATTTATGTGGTACAAAGATTGTTCCTATCGCCGGCTATAGAATGGTGTCATCTGCCCTTTTTGAATGCATAAGAAGGTAGTACTACTGGTCTGATAGAGTAGAGCGTTTATATAGTGTTTGGCTGGGCGGGGGAGTTGAATACTTCGACGGAAAACGTCGGTATTATATTAACGCAAGTGTGTGAAGTCGCTTCAACGGACAGTCGGAGAAAAGAATCATTAAGAAAGAGGGCTAGTCGACCACGAAAGAAAGCCCATATTCCAATCCCACTGACCCGCATATGATATAGATTGAGCAGCTAGTAGGGAAGTCGAAGAACCGATATAAGGGGTTAGTACGGAAGTACGAGGTCCAATTCTACATTGGCAAGCGGATGAGTTTGAGAGTTGGCAAGGAACAGGGCTCTCCCTATACAGTCAGTCTAGAAGTGAACCTGTGACTACATACATACCAAATCAGATAGCGAATCAGGCAAGCCAACTTCTCTTTTTGCTCTGAGAAGCAATCCAATCTTCAGCCTTCGGACTTATTTATAAGCAACAAAGAAAAAGCCAGTTAACTCCTTTCTATTTTGTGGATCTGAACTTGGAAGTAGAGCAAGACTGAGGAGTCTATCCTTATTTTCTTAGTCCATTTACTTCATTTCTTCCTTCAAATAGAGTGCGCGTGCTTTCTTGAGCAGAAGCAAATAGCTAGTTTCCCCAATTAGATAGATAGGCTTAACGAGGGGATTCGCTGGTTGTTAGACTAGCAATGAAGGAGCTTTCCCTTAGAGACACATCATGAAGGCACACAACCACTAGTGAAGGGCAGAAGTCAAACCCAGGATGAGGGCTCTAAAGCAGGAACTTCCAGACACGAAACTCACCTCCACTCCAATAAGGTAGGCGGCTAACAGTTCTATCTATAAGGAAATCCACTCATGTCAGGTCTACAATCGTGGGCACAGAAAGGTAGGAGGTTACCGGCCCTATTCTTTGTCCATTGGCTGCTCGCTGGTATTCGATAGCTATTCAGAAAGTGACATCTACGTTGGAGTGGAAGCATACTCTACTGCAGTAGTAGAGGAGATTCCTTTCTATGGATGCACGACCCGCTCTGGACAAGGTAATATCCAAAGGGGCAAGAGAGCGAGCAAGAAGGGATTTCTCCCGAATTGTATCCCATGTTGTTCTGCTCTGAAAATCTTGAAGAATGGAATTCAGCATCGGGGCCAAGCGAGTCAGAAAATCTTGTCCGGTTGCTGAGTTGGTGAAGGGGGACCTCACACCGGCCCCTTACCTGTAGGTACTCGAGAGAGAGAGCGTAGTAGAGACCTTTCCGCCGGAACGGCTCATTGCCAGTGCGTCTGGCGCCGGTTTTGCGTTATCTTGCCCCCGAGACAGGGATCCTCTGCGAGGTGACCCAGGTCCGCAGATAGTGCATGAATAGTCAGAAAGTATCTGTCATTTCTTCTCACATTAGAAAGGTTGAACACGGAATGAATTTCTATTTAAAGATAATTGAAAGCGGGCTTCTTTTTTCAACGGTTTCCTTCGGAAATGGAAAGGTAAATGATAGCCTAAGAGCCCATTCTGTCTAGTCAAGGCAAAATTCTCGTAGAAGGAGTGAGCACTTTACAACCTCGCTTGGAATGTAATCTTGTACCAGTTGTATCATTTTGAAAGATTTTGTTAGTTGCGGCCTAATGCCTTCACTTTAGACAAGGGCACAAATCTGAGCCTGTGATCATATGCCTCCTATCAAGGGTCGACTGCTTGTCTTCTTCTGGGAAGAGTATTGACTCCGCCCCCCTACACTCGATCTCCAGATTCGATTCTACTGTGATCTCGAAGCCCATAAGCTAAGCTCGGAGGAAGAGGGATTTCTGTTAGTGGATCTGTTGGTTTTGATTCCCCGTTTGGTAAACCTTGACCTCTCCTAGGTCTCTGAATCTTGAGCCTTTCCTATTCTTTCGGCTTAACGGACAGGCCAATGGTTGAATTTCTTGCAAACAAACATTTCCTCCCCCAGTGGTATATAGGGCCTTAGCCCAATCTTGCATCAAGCAGTTCAACAGCAAAAGACAGAGAGCTAAGGAAGAACCTAAACGAGAAATCTATCCTGTGATATAGATATGGGTACCCCAAACTACAGTTATTGATCTCACATCTTTCTACGGTACGGATCCAATGCTGGACATTTGTTTGTTGGCCGCCTCTTGTTCATAAAGTAGGGTCCTAGAGCCCCTATTCCTTTCGACAAAGCTCAAGAAAGAATCGCTAAGAACACCTACCTAGTTCACTTTTGGAGGGATCATCGGCGCAAAACAAGAGCAAAAAGGATGATCCAATAGAAACCGAAAACAGAGCTTTTTGGGAGCAAATGAATACCAGTTGAGTAATGAAAGAGAATTCTTTCTATTATAGGAAAATACGAAGAAAGAGTGAAGAACCGATCACAACTATGAAATAAGCTAACTATGCTTGATTTTTGCGAAGGATGAACCTTTGAAGCCAAGGGCTTGGTGAGTCCAGAGAGGTTGATAGTCTCCTCATTGTAGTAACTGGGACATCGTAGGCAACCACGATGGAGAGCAGCAAATAGAGAATAAGACCATGCCTTTGACTGCCTTTTGTGGGAAATACATAATAGGACCGCCCGGTCAAGCAAGCTAGAATTCCTTTTCTTACTTAGTAACAATTCCTAAACTCGGGGTAGCCGCAGCCAAGTTCCTCCCGTTCTTAAAGAAAGCTGTTCCTATCCTTCCTATCCCAGGAATTGCCTATCAGACAAGACTTTCGAAAGAGCTATTTTCATTGAATCAGGCCAAGTCAGAATGGAAGTTGCAAACAAACTTCCTAAGCTATCGGTTATGACTTTCTTGAGCAAGAAGCAAGCCTTTCCTTTTGCTTAGAATGGTGATAGGTCAAGGAATTGTCTTGATTAAGAGCCTTTCCGGCCAGGTGTTCGACCCTTAATTGACTTTCAATTTCTCGCCCCTCTACTTTAGAGCAGAACAAATATAGGCAACAGCCACAGCTGCCCAGTAAAAAATAAGAAGCGACATTGGCAGAGCAGAAGATAAGAATCAAACCTAATGTCAGCTTCAGTCCAAAAGGTTCTTCAGTAGATCAAAACATTAGTGCCTCTCTACCCCTTATGCTTATGTGGAACAAAGTCCACCGCACAGTGGCAAAAACAAAAGAGCTGCACGACTGACTTTGGGTCCAATGGTGGCTGCCGTTCGAGGTTAGCAAGTCAATATTCCCCATTTTGAGCTAACCGTTGTCATAGCTAGTGGTTGTCAGCAGGTACTCCACTTCCACTAAGCAAGTTCTACTCTACCCGCTTGCTAGCTTACAACAGTTCAAGCCGGGCTCTATCTCGAAACCGAATATGCTGAACCGTATGGAGAGCTTGCTCCTTGACTTGGAATCATAGCCTGGTTTGTTTGGTCTGGAATGGAGTCAAGGACGCGCCCTGTAGCAACTCCAACAAAAAAACATACATATGGGTGCCTTTCCCGTCGAATGATTCTCTGAGAAGAGTAGCTGACATGATCCTAACAAGGAGGAAAAAGCCCCTTCGCTAGAATGTCTTTGTGAGTGCCTCATCTTTTCTATCATTCTTTTTTGTTTGCGTATCCGTAGTGAGCTTGGTAGGGAGGACCCCATCTAATTGGCTGGGGTACGAACGCTCTGCTTCATATAGCGTAAGTCTTTGCATATTCCCTTTATTCCTTAACTGGGTGAGGCTCTAAGTCATTTCCCGTGGTATTTCCCTCATCTGACAGCTTATTTGTCCTTCCCGCGTAAAGGGACAGCGCATACTGGCCCGCAGCGTGTAACGAAGTGCTTGGCCAGCCAACCCTTTCTACGTCAACCTCAAGACAAGCTTCCACCACTCCGTGGTCGGTGACATTGGCTAATGTGGGTACGGCCACTTGGGTTCGGTCAGAGCCCTCTTAAAAGCTGGCTTCCCACAAAGTTCAAGAAGAAGAACTTGGTTGTTGGGTACGAAATCTGTGAGACGATTCCTAGTTTTGTCGTCTTGCTGTGCCCGTCTTTCCTTTGTTTATGAGCTCTTTCGAATTCGTCATATTGACTTATAAGATGTAAAGATTTTGTTTAGACGAATATACGGAGCATCAATAAATGAAATAAGCCTCTGACTACCGGGGTTGCGTTGAACTAGTTGTGCCAGCACCACCTCGCTTTCATCAAAAACTGGAATGTGTTCCGACGAGTTATAAGGATAGGTATCCAGTCTGTTTTTCCGTAATTCAACACCTGATCTCACTTGTATTGGAACGTGCAATGCACTAAGTCCAAGGTTGTCTCTAGAAAACAGGAGGAGAGGGGAGGAATAGCTAGTACATTACTGACTGACTCAAGAAGTGGACACACAGATTATGGTAAGAAAGGAGCTAATAGTAGTCAAGATATATTATCGGAGTTCAGATCCGTAACAACGTAGTAAGACAACGCTTCGGCCGAGAGTGAAGCACCAAGTTTGCTTTTTTCTTGAAGAGTTCGTGTGTCTAGTGGCGCAGGTTCCAATAGAGGAAAATTGAAGAGGGATGACTCAATGGGAAAACCACCCGAGAGATTGATTTCCTTTTGTTTGTCCCCTTGTAACCACAGCCATAGAATTGATGTTTGATTCCGGGGACTTAGCGAAAGAAGATATCGATTAACTGATTGACTGCACCGCGGAATGCTAGACCGAGAAAGGGAAGGCTACCAGACTGATACAGGAAAGGAAGATCTATTTCTAAAGGAATCGGTATTCGTGGACGGATTGCCTGCCTATCTTTTATGGCTTCGCCTGCCTTTCACTCCTCTTCTCTTAATATAATATATTCTACTGAGCTAGCTACCTTTCTC
This sequence comes from Cornus florida, assembly GCF_030987335.1. Classification (NCBI taxonomy): domain Eukaryota; kingdom Viridiplantae; phylum Streptophyta; class Magnoliopsida; order Cornales; family Cornaceae; genus Cornus; species Cornus florida. The sequence goes on along the minus strand of NW_026775575.1, from coordinate 103,396,644 downwards.
CGGCTAACGCGTATCCATTTTCTTGCTTCAAAGAGTCCCTTACTCACAAGTAGTACAGTTAGAAAGGAAAAAAGAGATCTATTTAATAGAGATATCGCTTAACCGTTAACTAATACAGAAAGAGCTTAACTGATTGCTCGAAAGCCCTCCCTTCCCTTAGAATATAAACTTAACCAACTGCAACTGATTCACACGGTAGGACCCTACCAACCAAAACTTTACACACAAAGAGACCTGGAAGACAAACGAAAGACTGAAGGAAGATGGTAACCTATCGTTCTACAAAACCCCTACCAGTTGCATTGGTTAGTAGATCCCCGCATCATTGCTCGGGAGCAGAGACCTTCATATTTAAGTATGGCTTTTAACCACACACAAAGAAGGGCCTCCTGTATGAGTGGCATCAAAGACACGTTGACTTACAACTTTGAAAGATCAAAGACGTTTACCTTTTCGAAGGGAAATGGGAAGAGACAAGTCTAAAACAGAGGTACTCGTCGATACGATAGGTTGATTTACGCTTACCAGTCATTATAGGCATAAAGCCTAGTGAAAGCAAGGGTTGTGCCCTATGTAGGTGTCAATCTGAGAAGGTGATTTGTTAACATCTACTAGCAGAAATGGAACTAGCTCTTTTCCACTGCCAAAAGGTTGGCAACTGCGGCATTATATACGCGTTTAGTTATGAGCACGAGTTCAGGAGCGATTAACAAAGCTAGCTCGTTACTTAGTTTGAGCTTGCCTGATCGATGAATAGTGTTGCAGGGAAGGACATGGAATGAGATATCCGAGTTTCTGAGAGATTGGAAAAGAAAAGCGAGGGAGTAAAGACAGAATCACAGGATCGGACTGATATAGATAGAGGGATGCTTTTAGGACTTCGATCTAGAGAAAGAAATGGTTCGACTTGCATGTGTTAAGCATGCCACCAGCGTTCATCCTGAGCCAGGATCAAACTCAAAGATTCACTAAGATTACTGATAGTACGTGGTCAAACCTGGTGAAGCGGGAGAGGGAGAGCGAACGAACAATGCCTCGAGCTAATGTGCAAAAAGGTGCTAGACGGATCAAGTGATGAAAACAAAGAGCGGAAGTCAAGAGAGAAAACAAGTACAACGAGAAGCAAACTTCTCTTTTCGATTTCTGTTTGATAGTACACTGCATGCCTACCCCCATCTCTGGTAAATAGGGGGATTTTTGACACAAAATAACCTACAATAAAGTAGGCTAAAGCTCATTGCATTAACTTCTTCATATTCTCATTAATCTCTACTAAATCAATATGAAAATGAAGGATTCCAACCAATGATCCTCCGAAGGCGCCCGCCCCCTTCTCGCAGATCTTCCCGAAGAACCTTCTAAAGAATTTACAGCAAGAAATGGCAGAAACACCTCTTCACTCGCTTCCTCAAAGGGAAAGACGAGGGATCAAGCAACGGGGACTTATCCCGTTGACCCAACAGATTAGTGAGCTTGTATTCCATAGTTGGAAATCCCTATAAATCTTTGTGTAGAATCAATTCCTTAGAACTTGGCCACTTCCTATAGTAAACTCTTACTGGTATGTCAATTTGATAGCCTTTTGCACGAGATGACCCTCTCTCTCTAGGATCCCCCCCAATCTTGGCCTCCAAGCGTGGGGTTTCAAGTAAACAGTGTCGCGCGTGTGCCCAAAATACGGGGGTTTTAGAAGTTGGGATCGGTCGAAATAGCAGAACAGCTAACGAGACCTAGGGCTAAAGCGGGGCTAGTAAGCGGAGTAGACCAATGAAGGAAATGCTGCCGCTTACCTTAGACTACTTCCTTGTGAAGGAAAGGGATCACTCTGCTCCTTGTAATGGCTAGTCAAGATCAAAATCCATTCCATAATCCATTTTATGGGGATATCTTTGATCTCAAGGATTGTCTATAAGCTTACTCACGGAGCTTTTTACATGAAGAATGTAAGTTAGTTGGGGGGGCACGCGGATCAAGTGATTCAAATCTAGCTTCAAATGCAAATGCTGAAATTAAGGTAGGCTTAGTAGAAACTTGCTCACAGTCCCCAGCAGGTTCATTTCTTCCATTCCAAAGGATACTGACCAAAGGTAGAGGAATGGGGAGGGAGCTATTTGTCCCCCAAACGTGAGTTTAAAGGCTCTTTCATTGCCGTACATCAAAAAGAAGAAAAATCTCAAAAAGGTGTGAAACTTGTCCTACACAGCGGCTAAGATCCGATTCTCAATTAAACTTAAGGAAGCCAGCCTGAAAGGATGGTTACAATAAAACAATGCCTTAGAAGCTGCTGGAGTGAGGGGTCCGGCCTTTTTATTATAATTGGCTTGGTCTACCCTGAAACTACCAGAGAAACGAAGCAAGCTTGGTCGTAGATCTTATTCAGATGGAATAGCCCCTTATTTTCTTTCTTTTTCCATGTGGATTATTCAATTGGGATTTTCCCTATTACTGTCCCTAAGACCGCCTACTAATCAAAGAGGAGAAACTCTCTCACTCCTTATCTCTTAGCAGCAAGCTATACTTCAACAACTGCTGGTCAAAGAGGATATGCACTCAAATATGCATGTCTTATGCATATAGGCCCTCTCCTCCCTCGAAACCTAATCATCTTCAAGAGCTATAGCTATGGGGCGCTTTCAGAATGAATGTGAAGCCCTCCTTGACTTGGTAGGCACTTCCGCAAGAAGCGATCGGGTTAATAACATGGTAATTTTGCCCCTGCCAGTCTCAAAAAAGGAAATCAGAAGCTCTGGGGTGCTTGGTCTTCAACCCTGACTGGTGTCGTACTATACTACTATAAGGTCTAATTCTGTGCGCCCAAACCAGCGTGGACCGTCCTAGCCATTTAGACAATTGAGACGTAGCTTCACGTGGACCCCACCCAATAAACCATTTTCAATAACCTCAATAAGCCTATAACATTCTTAATTGGATAAAGAAAGTCATCTGCTAACGAGGTTTGACCGGACATTTTTCTAAAAAATCTTATTGTTCTAAGTATAAGTAAATTAATATACTTCTCTAGTATAAGTAAATTTACCAACAAATATACTGTAATATTGCATTTTGGAATATCAAATTGATTTATTAGACTTGAAATTGAAGAAAATTTCTTTTAAAGTTTGAACAAAAATTCTTTCTATTTCAATTTGAAGTTAAACATTTGATAAAATTCATTATTGAATTTGTAAATTTGTGAGTTTGATTATTGGATGATGATGATGTACTGACTATGGTGGGATTGTAGAATCCACCTCAGAAACAACAAGGTAATCCAAAAAAAATGAGTGAAGCGCTTTTCACAACCTTAAAAAAATGGGTGAAACTCTTTTCACAACCTTATCCATTGAGAGTAATCATTTGTCCACACTTTTATCCATGGATTCAAATTCAACGCACAAAGATATGGAGATAATGGTAAAATTAAATATAGAAACTAAAAATAGGGTGAGATTAGTTTTGTGTTAAAAGGAAAGGTCAAAAGTGAGTTTGAAAAATGACCATTAAATTTAATATAACGGTCTATATAGAAAATATGGATTAATTTCTTACTCCATGGGGAGCAAGAGATTAGGACTATATATATATATATATATATATATATATATATATATATATTTGAATGCTAAAAACAGTCTCTGAACAAACCAAAACACATGAGGCAAGAAAAAGAATTTGTAAGAATTTCCAAAATTACATACCAAGGCCCAAGGAGTGTCAGTTCAACATGAATCTTGAATACCTGACAAAATGCTTAAATGGACAGTTGCTATGAAAAACTAAACAAATACACACATATATATATATATATAAATAATTGTTCATTATACAACCTATACTGAATTGTACATAAGCAAGCTTGCAATTTACAGATCCTAGCCCTCGTTCTACCGTAACATAATAAACAAGAACATAACATGGTACATTTTATCCATACAACGTCAAGATCTAAGACATTTCCGTAACCCAATTAAGACTACGAACAGGATCATAACTACAGATATAGTAATTATATAAATTGACGGAAAACTTAAACCACGTCTAGCTGGAGCTACTGACAGCAGGGACAAACCTTTAAGGCAGTTGCTTATCTCATCTTCCTGTTTCACCCTCAATTTCTGTATTATAGCATTGGATTCTTGAGCAGTTTCCGCGTTCTCATCGGTTTGCTCTGCACCTTCTCTGGCCTGTTTATAAAGAGTTAACAAGAGACAAATCAGTATTTTCAAATTTCTACACTCCAAAGTTCAGGAAACAATTGTTGCTGTCAAAAGATTTGTAAAAAGAGCAGCTATAAAATATCTCCATGTAAATGACTGGTTTAAATATTCTAAATATCCTTGAGCTCAGTTGTCACACTTAGGCAGCCTTTCTCATTCGGACTTTACTGAGTTTCTACAAACAAGTTCATTACTTTGATAGCGTTCTTTAAGGTTTGGACATAAATCATATTTAATGAAACTCACCTCCACAAAGGCTGATTGTGCTTCCTGTTCTTTGCTGTAGCCGCTAGCACTTCCTGATTGGAAAGAACATACTGATACAGGTGATGGGTTCGTCTGCAAACGGATTCTTCTCGGGGCAATGCCCTGAGTCCCAAAGTTTTCAGTACATGGTTGGTTCTGTGACTTGCGAGGCCTAATCTTGATTCCAGTTCCTCTAACAGGATCGCTGCCATAATTATCAGGATTTGTTTGACTACTTGATAATTCAAGATTATTGACAAAACCTTGGGATGAACCCATAATGGAATCAGCAGATGAAGCATCTTGTCCAGGAGAATCATCACAAAGAACACCCGTATCATCCATTCTGAGCTCACCATAAGAAGGTGAAGGATGAACTTGACCAGATCTTAGGGACGTTTGCATCTGCAAGAAATCCATGACATCAGCATGGACATAGACCTAGAGATCAGAATTTGTATTTTAACATAATAACTACCAATTGACCATTCCAAAACAATATTCTAGAGATCAGAATTTGTCTTAACACAATAACTTCCACTCAACCATATGAGATGTGGAGGTTACACAACCATCAACTTAAATTTTGGTGTTTAATACGACTATGTAATAAACTAATGTAGTGGTTCACAAACAACTGGAAGCATTTTTTACCTGCGCTCGATTTATGTTAGCGTCCATGTCACTGCAAAATCCTCTGTCCTCAAGATAGGAGTTCCCAGGCAACCCATGCTGTAACAGGGAAAAGTACCCAGACATTTGGGTATCACTTTCAATAGTCGAGTTTTTGCCACTGTTTGAATCTTCACAAGAGTTCTGATCATGGTTCGGAAACACTTCCAACAGCTCTGAGAAGGATACATCCTGTTCACAGGTACCATCCCGAAAATCAAATCTACTATGATCATTGCCGAAATCATTGGAAAAGGGGGAACCTGAGAAAGGCCCTAGCTCTGTGTGAATCTGAGATTGCAATGGGGAGAAGACTTTGCAATCAATTTGACCACATGTAGACTCAAAGAACATCGAATCTCCTCCTGGATACAACTGAGGATAAATATCCAGAAAACAAAACTCTGGTTAATGAGCTTCATCAAAAGAAGTGAGATTGCATGGATAATAGATTACTGCTACAACAAAGATTTTAATCTTTAGAACTATTATCACCTCAGTAGCTGTTTCTTCTGAGTGATCAGCATCAGAAATGCAGCTCCCAACATGCACAAGAGCATTAGGGGTCACGTTGTGAGAGTTGTCCGTAAGCCACCTCTTAATTCCTTCTGGTTGCGTTCGAGTTTCCACATCGAGCATTGGTGTGTCTTGAAAGAGAACTAACGACGTGTCATCAGGAGAGGATTTTGTTGTCATAGGAGACAAGGCAGCGGGTTCAACTTCATCATCCTTCAGTACCTCATCCTTCTCATCTGGCTTGTGGAACAACCGGCAGAGAACAAAGGGCCCCTGTGCCATGTAAAAGAAGCAAAAATTATAAATAAAAAATCCAAAACTTCCAGGAATATAATTGAGAATTAATTGTTTACTGCTCATACAACTGGACAGAACAATGAGATATGAATTCAAATTCTTTAAATTAGTAATGAGTATAAGAAAAATTATTTGTACAAAAGACACACATGAATTTATTTTAAAATCCCTTGTTAATCCTTCCTGCAACATCAATCTAGAAATCATCAGCGATCTTGATAGAATATCTTCTATAAACAGCAGAAATGTTAAGCTTTTAGGAAAGATAAGTCACTGCTCCAAATGGCAGCAACAAATTTCTTCCCATTCATCGAAAACATTTCACGTTAACAAGTTGAAATGAATATATTAATCTTGATTCCAACATAAATAATAAGCATACCACAGATAGAAATGAATTCAATGATTAAAGTGATTAGAGTTTGATGAAAGTATATAAATGATGTGATCACAAAGTCTCAAGGAGCGGATTGTTTGAGTACCAGGCAAGGGAGGGACTGACGCATCTAGAGAACTCCACAGAGATCTCAGATTTCACAGTATTGTAGACTAATAAAAAAACTAGAGCATCATTTGTCTAGCATTGATAAAGGTAAGTTTCTTTGCTCTTGAGAAAGAAAATTACCTTAGATGTTGCTCTCTAAGTGAGTGAAATACTGAGATGTAAAATTTCATCAGCATATCCTATCTGTCAACAAATAATCAAAAGATTCAAATCCCTCCTAAGATGTGTAATTGTATAGTTAGACATTAGTCTTATGGAGAGCAAGGAAAAAGAGCAAGGACTAAAGGGACATAAACCCATCGAACAGACCTCGAATATTTTCACATTAGAGTGCCAACACATATATAGAACGCTTGAACTTTTCAACATCCCAATATATCTTGGCTAGAATGGGAGTTAAAGATCATAAACCTATTATGTGAACAAGTGAAGCATGAAAAAGATAGGCGTGAAGGGAAAGAAGAGGTATCCACTTTTGTGTTTATGATTTTCAAAGATTCTTAGCTAAAGAATGATCCGAAGAAGGGTAGAAATACACAAACATATATAACATATTAAGGCCCTGAAGGAACTATAAATTCAAAGAACCTAAAGGAGCATGGGAATTTCATATGCTTTACCAAAGCTGGAATGAAACAACAGACGTCCGTGTGACACAGCAGGTTAATAATTGAATCAGTTAAGCCCCCCAAAAGACTACAAATTCCATAAAATGATTCATCAGCTAAAGTGGTAATTTCAAATGCTTCATCAGAGCTGAAATGAAACAACAAATGTCACTGTGACACAGCAGCTTAATAATAACTATGAATATCCAAGCAAGTAGGAATTACTAACAATACAGTGTGACACAGCAGGTTAATAACTAGCAATGTCCAAGCAAGTATCAATTGTAGACAATAAAATTAACAGCATGGCAAGAACAGGATAATTTACGCAATCATTGATGTTAGAAATGTGGAAAAATCAAGACCTGTCCAGGACTGGTGCCATCAAGATCTTTTTGGGTGGCACGATACTCATGCATGATCCAGTTGGTGCGCTTGCCCTTGGGAGCACGGCCTCTGTAGAACACCAGAGTCTTCTTCATGCCGATCAAGTGGCCGTTGGAGCGGCTGGAAGTCGAAAACGACTTGGAAGACTTAATGGTCCGATCCTTACCCGTGGCCTTCCAGTAACCAGCATCAGTAGCCCTGTTGGACCTATGCCCATTTGGGTATTTCCTATCACGCGGACAGAAGAAGAACCACTCTGGGTCTTCTGTCTTTATCACAGATAACCCTAAAAAATACACACACAAAACCACTTAGAGAAATCAAAGCATAATAAACACCAATTTCTTATCTAAAGCACAAAACAATTTTATCCCAAAATTAGGAAGTATATATACAAAGATAAATTCCATTAGAAAAAACGAATCGACTGATTCGAGTAAATTCCTTCTTCTTCTTTTTTGTTTCTTTCGCATATTTTCTTTAATAGGAGATAAATTGGGGAATCGAATCAGGAAAAGAACGTATAATCTATGAGGGTGTGTGTGCGCGCGCATATATATACATATATATATATATGGGTGTAGAGATGCATAGATACCTGGCAAATCCCAAGGTTCCCACTTGCAGACGTCGATTTCGGGTATGACATCGACCTCAGAATTACGACCGTTGATCTTGAGCCTGAGGTAGTGATTTATGAGCTCTTCGTCAGTAGGTCTGAATCTGAAACCCAGAGGGAGTGACTCCGTCGAAAGGGCCACCATCTTCGCACACACACTTCACAGATTAGATCTCTCACCAACACTGAACGAAAAATAAAGCGACCACCTTTTCTTTTTCTTCTTCTTCTTCAACTCGAATTGGTTTTTACTAACAGTGCTACTACAGTGTTTGGGAAAGTGATTTTTTTTTAAGGGGAAATGGGCCCTCTGACCCGACCCAGCCCCGTGTGAGGAAATGCTGCAGCCAAGTGGCCCAAATCTCATTATTATAAATTTAGGGAAAATCCCACTCCTGATTTGGATACTAACAAGACTACACGTGAACTCATTATTCTGTTCCAAATCAATTCTTCATTGTCCAAACTCAGACCGAGATAAAAACAGAAACCGAAATTCATGACCGCAACAGTAATAAAAATTTAGTCACATATGATGTGCTTGAAAATGTGAAAGTTACATTGGTTAAGGAGGATTACGTAAAATTATTTATCATTAATTTAAAAAAGTTATGTGACTTAAATTATAACTAACTTACCATTGTTATAATTAGAAAGAAAAATGTTTCAAATGCATTTCCTTAAAATGAGATAGAGTTTATTAGGTAGTATTTTTCTTTAGATTTTTAATTAAGTATTTTACTTAATTGCTTTAAAACACTTAATTTATTTTTTCTTTATTAATAAATGGATGCCGGATAAAATTAAAAATTAAGTTGTTATTTGATAAAATAAAATAAAAAATTAAGTAGCAAAAATTTAAGTCTTAAAGTTTTAAGCGGTAAATTCCCGTTTGTCCCCATTATTATGAAGACACCTTACACTATGAGAGATAGATGAGAACCCAATAGAATTTTATTTCATTTTAAGTAATATTCAAATTACTTTACAAATGTACGTAATTAGATAAAACTCTTTATTTATTCAGATTTAAGTGTTAAGTTGAATTATCATACAATATATAAGTATTTAAAATCTTTCACCTTTTCTATTGACATTGTAAATTATTTGTATGCCCGTGAGGCTCTATGAGAGCAAAAAAAAATTAGTTATACATATCACAATGATGCTCTCAAGAGAGCTATCTGGTGAAAAAGAGTCATGAACTCTTTATTTTAATTAATAAATTAAAAGTTATATTAAACGATTCATTTGAATTTTTACCAATCTCAAAAAAGTGTCTTAATTCAATATTTATATATAAAGAACTCATTACTCTTTTTATGAATTTTAAGGAAGTCCAATAATATTGACAAACCTTACATAACTGTAAGAATGTCAAATAATATTAAGATAATTTACTACCACTATCATCTAATGACGTCATTATCAAGAATCAAACTGTTGATGCACCATATATATATATATGCGCGTGTGTGTGGAGTCTAATAGCATCATTATTAAGGATCAAATTGATGATGCACTTATACGTCTTGTTATCACTTTATTATAACGGGTTTAAATTATAAAGCGTTTAACTTCCTGAACAGATGTGTCAATGTTCAAATTCCCCTCTCCAACTATTATAATTTAGTTTAAACATAACACTCTTGGTAGATAAAGAATATACAAGTTCAAACACTTCTACAATTAAAAACTAACATGCAACTATAAACATTGTCAAGAAAGGCGTTCAAGATTCCCTGTCTACTTTGTCCGTAAAAGGGGAAAAGGTTAAAGGTCGGCAGAAAGGGTGACAAAAAAAAAAAAAAAGGAGGAGGCTAAAGCAAAGACTAAAAACTGTCGACCATTTTTATAAGGCTCCGTGATGAAAACAGTAAGAAAAGAAAGACAATGAAAAAGAAAAAGAAAAGTGAATGAAAAAAAAAAAAAAAGAAGTAAATTTTTAATATGTATTTGGTGAAGATGAAAATTTATTTTAAAAAATTGTAAAAAAATATCATGTTATAGTTTAAATACTTAAATTGTCCTTATTTTATAAAAATGGTAAAATAATAAAAAAATTAATTAGTAGGTTGTATATATAAAAAAAAAATGATAGAATTTTTAATTAATTTAGACCTTGAAAACTACAATTTATTTTTAAAACAACTAAAAATGAAAATCAAGTTAATTAAAACCCTATTGGTGATAAAGTTGTTGTTGGATTGCAATTCTTTGAAACCCAGTAAAAAAAATACCATAAAGTTGTGTAAAATAATGCAATGAAGTTGTTGGAAAAAATTAAAAAGATGTCGGTTTCGCGCTAAAATGAAATTTGGAAAATAGAAAGTTACGAAAATTTTAAAGCCTACTTGTTTTATAACTCTCAGAACACTTTTATAACAGAAAACTGAAAACTGTACAAAAAATTCCATTTTCTGAAAACTCAGTTATAAAAGTTTTCTATTTTCTGAATTCTTGTAAACTGTTTTCAGAGTTACAAATTAAGAGAATCCTTAATTTTCTAATACTTTTCATTTTCTATCTGACCAAACTCCTAAAAAGTTTCAAAATTTTATATTTTTTTTCTTTTCTCATTGATTCTATCTAACCAAATGAAGGCTAAGGAAAATGATAGGGGCAAATATCACTACTCGTTTTATAATTATAAAGAAATTTGTGCAAAATGGAAATAAATAAATAAAAAAAAATGAAAATAAAAAAAAATAAAAAAAAGTTGAGTGCTAAATCCCCTTTAAATCCGTCCCTGATTGGTGACCCATATTGTCACGCCCAAAAAGTTTGCCTTTGTTCATTCCTGATCAACTATCAAAGGTAACTGATAAATAATATTAAACTTACAATTAGGCTTCTCGAAGATATGATATTATACTCATCTGCAGTTTAACATTGCAAAGATGCTGAAATCATGCGTTACGTTGGCAATTGCTTGGGAAGGGGACAAAATGAATTTGATATTGCAACCTAAAATATATTATCAGTAAAGCAACAACTGAGAGGCATCACACTGCTAGTTGAAAGAAAATATTTAATTGGGAATCATGTTTCCCCACACAAAATCATGGTGTATCAACAACAGAAAGTAGAGACCGGAAAATGGTGCCCCTCACAAAGCAAGCAACAGTGAAATGATTTTTTACATTGAACAATTTTCTTTTCCGATTCATGTACAAATTTACCTATAAAGCAGGATGGTAGCCGGGAATCGCATTTGTTTCCACCGTTTGCACAACTCTTCTTACACTCCACTCATGGCAGAAGTCCAATGCCAGCCGAAGAGCGGTTCCAAGCCCCAGCACAACAATAACCCCTGTACAATGTGTCTTGATGCTTAATATTGGCATCCACACATGCGAGTTCAAAACTGTTTGTAATCTCATATCAACATATAAAATTTATGTACCAATTATAATGTTCACTGGCAGTGCAGATACACCAAGGGTGACTGATATCAACACGTCTAGCAAGAGACCACCAATAAGGATTGAGAATGCTACCCAAAGTGGAGTAAAACAACCCTGTTATAGAAGAAAATGAATGAGAACTCAAAGTAATGAAACATAGCTTTCTAAATGAAAGAGATTGCACGGTGTTGGCTGCATGAAACCTCCTTACCCTTTCACGTTCTTGCGGAACAGTAGACCCTCTAAATGCAGGGTCAACCCTCCAAACCCAGTAACTCATCTGCTTCAAACACAAAATAGTAAAAAATCAGACAGTAATCTTGATATTCTACAAATATGCTAACAAGAACATCAATAATCTTACTATGGTTCTTATCATTAATCATTAATGTTTCTGTATTACCAGGCTATGCGAAGGTGATGTGTAACCACACATAGATTCACAGTGTTTGTACACCTGGTCGCATCTTTTAATCAAGTCCAATTTTATATCTATGTGAATTGTGATATAAGGTCTGCAGACCAGTGTCATGCGACCCAGACCAGACTAGACTTCTTGGATTTTGGAAGGACTCCTAGCAGAAGCAAAGTGCCATATGAAACAGAAAATTATTTATATTTCAGGTATACTGACACCATGCATAAATTTAGAAGAATACAAAGATTTTTCCATAAAACATTCTTGTGACTTTTTAAATATTATTGGTACTTATTATTAAAGCCAGGATGGTGAAGTCATACAACCAAGAACCAACCACTGGACTTATGAACTGAATCTAGCCCAGTTATAACTTTGGGCCACATAATATTACACGAACTGCAACAATGAAAGATTGAGACGAACTACATGGAAACATTGGAACTGCAACTCAGACCAGACTAAAAAATAGAAGAATATAAAAAAAATTCCATAAAACATCCTTGTAACTTTTTAAATATTATTGGTACTTATTATTAAAGCCAGGATGGTGAAGTCATACAACCAAGAACCAACCACTGGACTTATGAACTGAATCTAGCCCAGTTATAACTTTGGGCTACATAATATTACACGAACTGCAACAATGAAAGATGAGAAACATTGGAACTGCAAGGCTAAAACCATGCATATTCAACATTTATGGACACAAAAGACTTGCACAGCCTCAAATTTCATCCTAAACCTTTACAGTCAAAGATACAGAGTACCTACACTTGGTTGGGATTCTGGAGGAGGCACGTTTACAGCTTCTTCTCTGCAAAAATAAATAATAATAATAACAGTAATGATGATGATAACCATGATGGATCACATTATGATATCATTCAGAACTAAGCCCAAGTTAGTCATGAACCAATGTAGTGGACAACTTACTGGCATATCTCGCATTTATTTGAACCTCTTGTACGAAACCAAGTGCCTATGCATGAAAGGTGTGCTTTTGCAAGCCCACCACGACATTGGCAACCAAGATCTATCAAAGCTTCTTCCTTTTCCTGTTGACAAACTCTGCAGGATAATTTATAAACCATGAATAATACGACACTGTTGTTCATGACAATACCTTGAAATTTTCTTTAAGAAGCTTTACAGAACGAAATGATACTAAATTGTTCTTCCACTCACCAACTTTGTGAGAGAAAATCAGAGTAGGGGAAAATTAAGCTTAATTCATAAGTTCTTAAAAATCTTAACAAACTTTCTATTGGTCTTTCTGCTTCTTTATATGATTGGACTGAATTCTAAATTCACCCCATCTCTATAGATGCCTTCACCACCGTGCTAGTATGGCTTTTGGCAAATTTTGTTTTGCTTAGATTTCATATAATATATTATAAGCCTGTGGCTTTGGAATCAAATCCACAAATCTGCTTGACAGCCCTTATTTCAGAAGGTTACAGAACTTACAGCCTAGAAAAATATCTTATTTATATGTTCCACACTCTCGTCTTCAAATATAGTTGTTTGTATTCAACGTACTAAATTGTTTTAATAGGCATCTGTCTTCACATGAACACGTTGTGTTATAGGCTCAAGGAGCACTACGAAACAAGGGTTTCCTAAGATTTAAATGCAAGGCAAAGCATAAGCACAGATTTGACTGAAATAAGCCACAGTATTACTGAAATAAATTATCAATCAATTAAAGAATTTGTAAATATGCAACACAAATTAGTCTAGAAATATATATATATATATATATGTAGAGAGACGGAGAAAGTTTAGAGAGTTTTTAGCATAGGAACATTCATGTATATCAATGCACAATTAAAGAAATTCAAAGTATGCAACACAAACTACTCAGGAAGTTAGAAAGAAAAGCTGAATTTTTTTTATATATCGACAAGGAGGGTTAGCTAATGTGTTAGCTAATTAAATGTGACAATATTCTTGCAATTTGATATGCATCAACAGACTCAAATTCTACTGCAAATGCAGAATAATAATTTTTTTTAAAAAAAAAACTTAAATGTATAGAAATGTGAAACAAATAGTAGATTATTATAAATATTTAAGAAATCAAGCACAAGACTTTTAATTCAAGTAGTCAACAATAACCCTGTGAATCCCCAAATAAAAGATGTCCCATATAATCAGAAAATATGATCTATTGCATAAGACCATGACATGATAGGAAACATGTCCATCAAAGGCCATAAATAATGAGAAAAAATATATATATGATTGGATGATTAAAAATAATAAAGGCATGCTTCTCTTGATCTTAATAATAGATGTGCACTTCAGGGATTTGTATTAACCTGCCCAACGGGTCCACGCCAATAGTAAAATAAGGTGCTTTGGTCGAGCTTGACAAGCATGAGGCTTTTGGGGGAGCTAGGCATGCCTTTGTCCCAAGCATTTCCATGATTTAGCATCCTTTTATGCAAGTTTTGCTAGTGTTTGAGGCATTTCCATCTCAGTAATTTCTTAGCCTTCCTTGAGTTCCTCTAGAGTGTTATAGGACAAGTGCAAAGAAGCACTCTCTTGCAAGTTCCAAAACCACAACTCATTTAAGACAAAACTTGAAACTAAGAGTAAACTTCTAGGGCTGGGGTTTAAACATGAGAAAGAAATGTAATACGCTATAGATTGGAAGATGTTGCAATTAGGTAGGTTCAAGGAGTTAGGATGATAGAAATTTAGGAAAACAATGTTTTGGACAACAAGCCGATGTAAGGTATTAGGTGATAAGGAGGGGAAAAGGCCTGCAAGATAGGGAATGGTTCAAAACTGTGAACAGACTGCACCAATGGTTCAAAACTCTGTGGTTTGACAGTCCCAAGTTTATAATGGATAAAAAGAGTGGGAACCATGATGTGGACTTCATTATTCTCAGTGTGACATTTCATGACAAAATAGAAAATAATTGCATAGTTCAAAGAATAAATAACAACCGTATGCGTACAAGTAAATCAGAGAATGGGTACCAATGTAGTTTTGATGAATAAAAATTCCAGAAAGAAGATAGTATAATATATGATAGCATGCGGTTTAACCAAAGTTATGACCTTAATGGTGATTCATCAACCGTGACATTTAAATCAGAGTACTAAATATGATATAAATAAACATTATAATCCATTTTGCAAGCCAAGCCATATACCTGCACTGTTCGTGAGAACTTGCATTCCTTGACAAGTAAGATTTCTTAGGAGATTCCACATTGACCACTACTTCCTCGGGGGAGTCCACGGTCTTTGTGAACTTCCCTGCTGGTTCTGCAGTCACGCCGACCTGATCAAACGATTCCCCATCAGAAACCATAATGGTGAGCACTGTTTGATCACTGTTGTTGGCAGCTAATTCTCTCACTAAGCCGTGGTCATTGCCCCCCGCATTTCCCTGTGTCTCAAGATCCGATAGATGACCACAGTGTTGGTCACCCATTGGAACACCATTTCCAACTGAAGCATCATTCAGCATTTGATTTATAAATCCTATAACAGCAGTTCCAGAACCATTAGTCTAACCCTCCAAATTTCACCAAATCCACCACAGTATATCCCCAATAACTATTAAAGCAAACTGAAGATGAACTCAACAAACTCCAAATCCTAAAAAATCACATATATATATATATACACACACACATAATTGTGTGGTGAGTTGCATAAAAGCTTAGGTCAAAAAAATTCCCAATTTGCAACTCGAATTCGAATCAAGCAGACAAATTACGTATCTTCACCCTAACAGAAACAAAATCTGTCAACAAATAAAGAGCACAAGAAAAGCAATATTTGTCAACAAGTAAAGAACATGTAATACCCTAGAAGGCATGAAATTCATATAGGAATAGAGAATATGTAAAAAAGCAAATTAAGAGAACAGATCGAGTCTATCAACAATGCATTAAAATCTAGTTTGAAAACCGGTCGATGATGAGAGAGAGCAGATCGAAACTCATACCTGAACTGAATATTGAGATACATACATGGAGTAAGTTTGAATGAAGAAGGAAGGAGGAGAGATATAGAAAGAGAGGAATTTGTATTTTGATGTAGTGATTTCTTGAGTAACAAACGGAGTGGGATTCTGATTAATTCGTTCAACCAACACAAACAACAACACCACCACTCGTCTTTGGTATTTCACTTTTTTTATTGAGTATATATGTATTTGACAGTGACTCAGTGAACGTGACTTGGGCGCTCAAGAGTTAATTTGCAATTAGTAAGAGAAAAAACAAAGGCAAATGATTATAACAGCTGATGTGGCACAATTCGGCGCATTTATAACTTACTAAATTAAAAAAACAATAAATAAGGAAACGGATAAAAGGTGGCTGAATTTATTTTTAAAAAAACAAAGGAGAGTGCAATACTTTATTAATTATGGAATTTTTAAATTAAAAAATAATTATGGAATTTTTAAATTAAAAAATAATAAATAAGGAAGAGGATAAAAAGTGACTGAATTTATTAAAAAATAATAATAATAATAATAATATATTTATAATTTGACCGCATAAACCATCACAGTGTATATAAAATACAGCAATGACCCAAAAGAAACAAGTCAAAAATTAAAATCAAGTGTAAGGGTATTACTGTCACTCCGAGATACAGTGTTATAGATTTTGACCGTAAACTAGCTTTAGCTTGGAATCGGATAAAGCATCTAATAATGAAAATAACATCCTACCACTAGGGTCTAGATTTCATATAAAACAAGAGAAGACAAGGTTAACGTTTCTCAATTGCAAATATTTCTTATCTTATCCGTGGAATGATCACTAATTAATTCCATGTCACTAATTAATATTTCTTTTCTTATCCGGAGTAAATGTAAACAAGTAAAGTTGTATTTATGTGCAAAATAAACCAAACGTAAACAAGTAAAGTTGTACTACTTATTTATGGCCATTAATGGTAATGCAAAAAGTAAAGTTGGGCCCCCTCAATTTTTTTAAAAAAATCCTTTTTATGGTTAGCTATTTATGACTATTAAAGGTGGTTTAAATGAAGTAAATAACATATTAATTATTATTGTAATTCTTACTAGTTATAACATATATATTAAAATCATATTCATTTATCATCGGCCAATTATTCTTCTCTCCCTTCTTTTTTGTTCATATACTATTAAAAATATACATTTAAAATGCATTGAAAAAAATTTATTACAAACATTTTATTTTTAAAATTTAATCTTTTATGTGGGCCTTATATGTCATTGAACTAAATATCACTTTTATACCCCTTTAATAGTTTATTACCTGTGTCATATCATATCATATAAGTAAAAGTTTTATTTTAGTAGGTCTTATCATTAATAAATTAGTGATATTATGTCATTACTATAACCGGCATAATTAAATTATTTTTTAAATACCGGATAGTCCTCTATTTCATTATTTTTTATTATTTTCTTTTTGATTTAATATAATTTTAAAACAGATTGGAAGTAAAAAAATTCAACCAAAGAGAGAGAGAAAGAAAAACAAAAATAGTTACATTCATTTAATAAATCTGCACAACAATTAGGGACAGATCAGACCATTAAGTGAGGGGCAATAGTGATATTTTATAATAATTTCTAGGTAGATAATAGTAGTAATATTTTAATAATATATAAATGACATGAGAGTTTTACTTCTCCTTCACGACTTGCAAAAGCAAAATTCTTACATTTTCGGTAAAAAGATAAAAATTCAATAGATTCATATTGAATAAAAAGTTAATTCCTTATATTTAAGTTCCCCTCCCCCAGAATTTTCAAAATTTCTAAATACCTCCAAAAAAAAACTAATTCGTAAATAAACATAACTTGCGGTCCTAAAATTTATTGAAAAACTCAATTGAACCCCCAACATTTTTGAAGATTATAGAAAATTTTAACTTGGACCACCATTTCAACAATACTCTTGAAAGTCCAAATCGATCTTGTGAAAAAAAAAAAAAAAAAATTAGGAGCCTACTTCTTGTATAAGTTTTAAAATAATAATCTTATTTTTAAAAAATTAAAACAATTGTAGAAGAAAAAATGATTCGCTAACAATGCGATTTTCTTTAGCTCTTACATATCTTTTTTTTCTTGTACCTCATGTTTCATCTCTGAATTTTTCTTTCTCATATTAAATTTTTAAATTTATTTAGGTTGCATTTTATTCTTTTTTGAATTTTCTCACGACATTATAAACAAAATTATATGACAGATAGCTTAAAACAACTCCAAATTTTAATTACATTGTACAAGTTTGGCCACCCCAAATAAAAAATTTTGACTCTGCCACTGTCAACACATAGCATATATAATTAGTCAAGTTGAAGATAATATTCCGGTAATTAGCGCAATTAACATTTTGATTGTACTCATATTCAATAAATTGGAAGCACTCAAACAATCGTGCAAGTCCTCTTCACAGGCAATTAAAATTGGATCACCACCATCATCTGTGTATATTTATAAGTTCCAACATTTAACTTCAACCTCTTGGACACTTCCTCCTCCAACTCCTGCAGTTGAAATTTTATCATATCATCTCCATGTGTTGCCTTTACGGTTAGGGTTCTTAAATATTCTCAGCTTAAACTTAGATCTACTGAGTGGCAAAATTAATAGTATAATCTGATACTCCTCCGTCCCATATTAGTTGTTTAATTCAAAAAATTTACTCGATCACTACCATTTTTTATTTTTGAGTCATTTGAAATTATTTTTAATAATATTCATTTTATATACTTATATATTACCTATATCACATATTAAATGTCTACTTCGGTAACTTTGACTCACAAAAATTGTGAGTCAAAGTTTTTGAGGAGGACAACTAATATGAGACGGAGATAGCAATTCTATGAAGAAACTCAAATGTTAAAAATAACAATAGCAATATTACAAGCAACAATTTCAATTAGTACCATCAAAATTCTGTTCAACGTCTCCAAGTTTCTTCATTTCCAAAATATATTCTAAGTTCCTCATAAGTAATTGAATTTGGCTCATTTGAACAAGCTATAGGGAATTATGTTATAGATGATAAGTCATTGAGAGTACATGGTCTATTCGATCTAAAACTTGTGTGTCGGTCATACAGTGTAGAAATATAAAACGTAGTAGTTACAAAAGCGTGAATTGTTAAAGGTGACGTGATGCATCATGGTTAACTAATCCTTTACTTCTTTTTCTTTTAACGGGAATAAAATTAAATCCATATATCCTTGCATTGCCATGCAAGCAAGGCACTTCACTTCTTTATTCCCCCAAACACTACTTATATTATATTATATTATATTCAGCCCCTCTTTAAATACCAACACCATTTGTAAGTCTTGCATACCAAAACTAATATCCCCCTCCTCCTCCTCTCTCTCTCTTCACCAAAGAAACGATGCCTCCTGAACCAATCAAGCCTACTTCAACTCTACCGGCCGAAGGAGAGGGCCAAAAACACCTTGACCGCGAGATCAGAGAGATGATCTCTGCACTAGCCCATCGCCTGACCAATCTCCAACACGTTCACAAGCCTGGTTCGAGCCACCATGCCACCGAGTGCGATGATGACCACGGCGTGAGTATCATCACCCTCACCGGAACCAACACCGGAGCCACAATGCGGAGCGAGCTAGACGACAAGCCTCAAGAAGGTGAGAATGATGCATTGGGCACCTATGTGAACAGCAACTTCCAAGCCATCAACAATTCACTCATGCTAAGTGGCAGCTACAACACCAACGACCCTGGTGTTCATTTGGAGATCACAGACTACGTCGAACACCAACACGAACACGAACACGAACACGAACACGAACACCACCGTATGCATGGAAAGAAGGAGAAGAAGAAGAAAGACAAAGAAACCTCGAAAAGTGACCAGCATTCTGATCATTCCGATTAAATGAGAGTTCGTGTGCTGCTTTAAATATTACTACGTATTTCGTTGGATGTCCGTGCATGTTTAAACTTTGATGTTGAGTCATTTCAATTCACAATAAATTTCCATCCGGAATGTTGTTCTGCAATAGTTTCTTAGGTTAATCTGCGCATGCATGATCTGCATGCATATATGTAATGCCATAGTATTGATACTATGTGCAAGGGACTATATATCTCCTACTATTGATACGAAAGTGCTTATGATATAGAATACTGGTTTTACAATCCCATTAATTAATCATAAATTTATGCTGATTTTATTAGTTATTTACCATTTTACCCATGACGGAAGAAAAACAGGGTAAACTGCAAGGGAAAAAACATATCAAATTTCAAGGATTTAATTCGAAGCGTTTCTAATTAGTACCTTGAGGGAGTGATGAAAAAACCAAAAGTCGAGGATGGTAATCCATGATTAATTTGTGAAAGTTGGGAAATTTTTTTGCAATTATCAAAAAATGATATGATAGGAATTTTACAACTTCAAAGCGCCAATTCCATGCATTCTTGAGGGTCTGCAAACCAAATCTGATTATTTGCAACACTTCTTAATATTTTAGAGGGATGTGCAAAAACAAAAGTTTCTATTTTTATATTTTTCTTTAGAAGTTCGAGCAATATTATATATAAAATGAGAGTGTAGTACATGTTGGGATATGTGTGTCCTAGCATAGCAAATTCTTATTTTGGATTGTAAAAGTCATGATTCCTTATCTGAATATTACCATTAAAGCATTATACAATTGGTGAATGGAATGTATTATTTTTCGATTCATTATAGAATTAATTGTGTCCACTTGATTACAAGATATATTTATAAATGTATGTAATGGCAATTATTACTATGTTATAAATTAGTAATCATAAATGGTTCAAAGTCGGTAATTATGGATGGATATTTAATTAGTTAAGACTTGAACCGAGTCCACGATAGATTGAGATATATTGTGAGAGCTGTCATATACAATTGCTCTCTATCACAGTCATGGCTTTTGACTCTCAAGTATGAGAGAAGTATAGACTCTTTTATTAATTAATAATTACTTTAATTTGTTCGGCGGATACCTCGGGATCCTTAAATTGACATTTTGAGTAATTATGTAATTAATAGTTAGAGATCTATATTCTTAATATTTGCATCAGTGCTGTTTGTATTTATTTTATTTTGATTATGATTGATCACAAATTAAATTCGAAGGCCTTCGTCTGTTTTAGACAAATGTTTTCTATATATATTTATTTTGTAAATTATTATTTTTGTCAAATAAATATTTTATTGTGATCAAGACGGAAATAATCAAAGGTAACAAAATAATTATATTAATTATATTGTCGGATTAATGGCTTTAATTATCCGATAAATAATTATGCATAGAGGGGTCAAAGTGCAACATTGACTGAGAGGTTATTTACTATTTAATTGGAGTGCAATTAATTTCTTTTAGTGGCCGGAGTAGAAATTAATTTATAAATTAATTGAATGGGGTCTATGGTTTAATGGACCGGACCAATTATTAATTTATAGGAGCCAAGAAAATAGTAAGCCCAAAAGGATTCTCACCAATAGCCCAAGTTGATATTGGGTCCTGTTAGAATTGAGAAAGTTGATTTAGAGATGTAGAATGATTTATTGTTTTCTTATTCTTATTTTTATTTTGCCTATATATACATAGGTCCATGTATATTTTGTAGGTGACTTTCAGAACAAGAAAAAGGAATACACTTTCTCTCTCTAGATTTTAGGGTTTATTTTCTTTTCTAAAAGGAGGCTACCACAAGCCTAGATTCCAAGGTCATTCATCAAGATATATTGGTGATTCCTAAAAGGAAGATTATAATCAAGAAGAAGGAGAAATGATCTTGCTAAAGGGATCTACAATAAGTGAGAACATTCGCTTTAGAGGAAAGATTAAAAGGTTTACTCAGACTTTTGATGTAAGTATTCAATCTGTTTATTGAATCATACATTATCTTTTATTTGTTTTTGCATAAAACTTGTCTCTATGTGATGAATTAAGATCCATGATTGCAAATCCCTCAAAAGTTTTTTAAAAGCTTGCACGTTTCCCAACAGTGGTATCAGAGCGCATGGTTTGATTCATTACTAGAGAACATGTGTTTTTAAAAATCATCTTCATGGATCCAAATCATATATGCATATATATATTTATTGATGTATGTTGATGTATGATTTATTATGTTGATATATATTGATACATGATAATGTATGTATAATTGTAAATGGATGATGATGTGTGTTTGGGCCATGGATGAAACTTATAGGTATATTGAATGTAATTTTATTTTTGGATGAATGTAATTAAGGCTTTGATTTAGCCGTTTGAAAATTCAATGATGTAATTTAGTTTTTTCCATTGTATTTCAAATTGTAAGTGTTTATTAAAGCCATGTAATATTCATTAAAGGATGCTATGAAGCTTCAAGAGGGTTCGAAAGGGTTAAATTATGCTTCAGTAATTTTCTGAAATTTTTTTAGGCTTAATTTAATTTTCTAGGAATTTTTCTGATTTTTCGGCATTTTTCCGGTGGCCGGAGATTCGCCGGCGGCGAGAAGGGACGTTGGAGGAGGCACGAATCAGATGTGGTGCAGGGAGTGTGAGCCTAGCGAGTGTTTGCGCCAGGAGGTGGCGAAGTGAAGGCATGCTGGCGCGTGGATCTCACGCGCCAGCCAAGGCTATATTATCCTCCACGCGCGTGCAGGCGCGTGCCAGCACGTAGGGGTGCGTCCCACGTGCCCCAGGCCCATCCCAGCGCGTAGGGGCACGTGCCTAGCCCTGCAACATGCCCCAGGCGCGTGCAAGCACGTGTGGGGCCCTCTAGGTGCTTTCCAAGCAGCGTTTTGCTTCTCCTAATGCGTACCAGCTTCCTATAGGCGTTTTCAGACTGATGAAGGACACCCATACAGCAAGAATAATATTTAAATGTTAAAGCTGAATCCATTGGCCATTTAAATTATTTCTGTCTGTAGTTTACTTATTTATGTGATGCATGGAATAATTTAATACTAATTATAATTGTTCATGCATTGGATCCATGATTTTTTATCTAAATGGCTTGATTTATATTAATTAAATTATGAAGATAAATTGAATTGGATTACTAATTAATTTGAGGGCATTTATTGAGAAACGGAAAAAAATTATTTTTGAAAATTATTTTAACAGAATGCCTCAAATTAAATATTAGTGAATCGTTTCAAATCCATATATTTTCTAAATTTAATTAGATTAAAATCAAGGCGTTTTGTATGCATTAAATCATGAATAAAAAACCCTAGTTATATTTAACTAAAAATTGAGTGGGAGCGGGGATTTTTATACATTACCCCATGGCCTTCGTAATTATAACCATTGTGATTAGATCTTTAAAAATAAGGCCCCACGCATAATTTAAAGAGTCTAGATTACAATAATGGTTGTCTCACGAAAATATATTTATTAAATGATTATTATAGTTAAATCTTTAAAAATAAGGCCCTACGCATGATTTAAAGAGTTTAAGCTATTAATGGCAATATATTTAATATTTGATTTTTCGTTGGAGCATTAATTACGTTATACACTCAATCTAAAATCAATAGTATTAGCTCCCCAACGGAGTGGTCTATACTAGGTGATTTTAGAAAGGCTAAACCTAATCGGGAATTATTTCATATATAGATAAGGCATTGTCTAAAGAGATATGGAAATAATGAGTTGTTCTCGTCAATAAGCAATAATGAATTCCGCCAACCAGATAAGTTATTGGCATATTGATCGTCCGATTTTTCATGCAATGTGGTTAAGGGACCCACAATTAATTAAATATTTTATTCTTGTATGATTATTTTTATTCACTTTATTTATTGTATGAATACTTTTATTTTCAGATTTATCATGACTAGTCCATTCAGTCCACTTGCAAACGTACTAAAAGAAAATCGATTAACTGGACCTAATTATATCGATTGGAAAAGGCAACTAGATATTATACTCACATATGAGGGGTTGAATTATGTGCTTACTGCTCTCGGACCTTCTCCACCTTTGCCTGGGGATCCTCCTGAGGAGCATGAAGTTTTTAAGAAATGGAATAAAGCAGATGAGATGACTAGGTGCTACATTCTTGCTTCACTCTCGAATGTACTCCAAAGTCAACATCTTCAATATCTCACTTCTGCAGACATCATGTTTAACCTCAAGGAAATGTTTGGGCAAATTGGTAAGAGTGCACGCCAAAATGCTATGACAAACTTGATGACCATCAAGATGGTCCAAGGTACTTCAGTTCGGGAACATGCTTCAAAAATGATTGGTTTTCTAAATGAACTTGAGATCTTTGGATGCAACTTGGATGGTGAACTTCAGGTTAACATGATTATCGCTTCATTGCCAGACTCATTTAACTCTTTTAGGGTTAATTATTCTATGAATAAGCTTGAGTACTCACTCACTGAACTTCTGAATGAGTTGGTAACCTTTGAAGGGATAATCAAAAGTAATGGTGCATCTATCAACTACACTCAGTCTGCTGGACCATCCACTTCTAGGCCCAAGAGGATGGGCAAGAAAAAGAAGAAGGATGGTGCCAAAACTGTGGTTGTGCCAAACAAAGTAATCCAAAAGGATAAGGAAAAGAAGAAAGTGCGGGTTGAAGGCGAAAGAAATTGCTTCCATTGCGGTCAATCGGGTCACTGGAAACCTAACTGCCTAACATTTCGCACGCAAGGCAAAGCAAAAGGTATATTCATTGTTGAGGCATGTACTGTGGTTGAATCTATAGATTCCTGGTGCATAGATTCTGGAGCCACCAATCATGTTTGCAATTCATTGCAGGGATTCCAGTAGTCCAAAAGCCTAAATGAAGGAGAGATATACTTGCATATGGGATCTAATGCTAAGGTGGAAGCTAAAGCAGTGGGAGTGGTTCATATGCAGTTTGATAGTGGGAGGAGTCTTATTTTAGAAGATTGTCTTTATGCGCCAGATGTTAGGCACAATTTAATTTCAGTTTCTTCGTTGGTTTGCAAAAACTATATTTTTACTTTTGGAAAAAATGTTTATATTTAAATTAAATGGTCGTGTTATAACTTCTGGTGCATTGAAAGATAGTATATATATTTTAACTCCTAGCTCATATCAAATGCAAAATTATAAATTAAATGCAACTTCATCTAGATTGAATGTTAAATGAAAAGCAATTTATCCAAACTCATTGTATCATTGGCATCTACGATTGGGTCACAACAATCAAAATATGATTCAAAGGTTGGTTAAAGAATGTTTATTACCTTATGAGGCATAGGAGCCTACGCCAACTTGTGAATCCTGTATTGAAGGAAAGATGACTCGAAAGGCTTACTCAGTCAAAAGATATAGAGCCAAAGAACAATTAGAGTTGGGGCACACAGACGTGTGTGGTCCCTTGAACACCTAAGCGAGATGAGGGTTTGAGTACTTTATCACTTTCATTGATGATTATTCACGTTTTGGATTTATTTACCTAATGCGACACAAGTCAGAAGCTTATGGAAAATTCCGTGAGTTTCAGGCGGAAGTGGAGCGTAGATTAGGTAAACTTATCAAAACACTTCGATTTGATAGATGAGGTGAATACCTCTTGGGGGAGTTCAAGGATCATATGGTCAATGAGGGTATTATGAGCCAGTTATCCGCACCTGACTGCCCCCAACAGAATGGAGTGGCAGAAAGGAGAAACAGAACTTTGCTTAACATGGTTAGATCTATGATGAGTTTTGCTTCATTACCTCTATCATTTTGGGGATTAGCCTTAGAATCAGCGATGTACATTTTGAACTGTGTTCCATCCAAGTCTGTTTCGGGAACGCCATATGAGCTGTGGTTTGGACTTAAACCTAGTTTAAACCACATGCATATATGGGGGTGTCCAGCACACGTGCGTAAGAAATAGGCAGACAAGTTGGAAGCAAGATCAGATGCATGTTTATTTGTTGGCTATCCTACGGGCACTAGAGGTGGATTATTTTATGATCCCAGGGACAATAAGGTTATTGTCAGCACTCATGCTGTTTACCTAGAGGAGGATTATATTATGAACCACAGACCTAGTAGCTAGATAGTGTTAGAGGAGATAGTTGGCACATCAGATATACCCCATGTGGACACACCTAATATAAATACTGAGAATGATGAGACACAAGAAGTCCCTGTTGAATTACCATCATTTAGTACATCGATTCTTGCACCGGTCCTTCGACGTAGTAGGAGGACTATCATCTGACCCGAAAAACTCACACTTTTGGGTGAGGTCTATGAGGCCGTCCCCGATAAGCATGAGTCGGACCTAGTAAGTTATACAGAAGCGTTGACCGATATAGATGCGAATCGTTGGAAAGATGCCATGAAATCAGAGTTGGAATCTATGTATTCTAACAAAGTCTAGGATATTATAGAACTTCCTAGTGGGGTTCAGCCCATTGGTTGTAAGTGGATCTACAAACGAAAGAGAGGAATGGATGGGAATGTTGAGACATTCAAAACTAGACTGGTTGCCAAAGGCTTCACTCAACGTGAAGGTATTGATTATGAGGATACATTCTCACAAGTTGCAATGCTTAAATCTATTCGCATTCTTTTGGCCATTAGTGCTTATTATGACTATGAGATATGGCAGATGGATGTTAAGACGTGTGATACCCCTCGAATCCGAGACACGGGTTGATCAGGCCCAGGCCCGAGCCCGAGGGAATATCAAACAATTAAAGTATTTATAATGAACACGGAATACAAAATGAATTAAGAAATGAAATTAAAGCTGAAAAGAACTAAAAATAGAATCCGCAAAATATTATAATTATTAAAATCCATCAAACCCAAACTCCAAAACTCCATCAGTTTACAACTCGGGAATCCATCCATTGGACCCCTTATTTAAATTCTCCAAACGATACTGAAATAATAAAAATAAAATCCAAAGCTAACATAGAGAAAATTCCTACATAATCGGAGGAGTGAATAGCTATATCTGCTCTACACGTCCAAACTCTAACCCTGGAACTGACGAGCACCTGAAAAATAAAGAAGTGAGTCAGGCCCACATGCAAGTCCTGATCTACTACAATCCAAACAGTAACCCGATACGCAGATACATCCTAGGAAGACTCACAATATCTAGAGTAGTCCATATATGTATATAGTACACACTATTGGACGCTCGCTAGTCCAGTAGGTCTGTCT
This sequence comes from Cornus florida, assembly GCF_030987335.1. Classification (NCBI taxonomy): domain Eukaryota; kingdom Viridiplantae; phylum Streptophyta; class Magnoliopsida; order Cornales; family Cornaceae; genus Cornus; species Cornus florida. The sequence continues at coordinate 103,369,594 of NW_026775575.1, read as the reverse complement.
CAGCCTGAATAGAAGGCAACATGCGAATACGCACCCGAAGGTGGGCATGAGTACCTAGACCTACCAGGGAACAACACCTATGTCCAGTTATCCATCCTAGGCAATATACGCGCCCTAACCATGGTCATGAGACTCAAGCTCATACCACGGCACCATATAATATATATATAAAGTCCGTACTCCTCCTAATACAACATACCATCTATCTATGTAGTGGTCTGATATATGTATAACAAATTCATCCTGAAACCATAGTAGGTCATTCAATTCTCAATTGATATGACACAAGTAGGTGATGGACTTAACCTATATGATTAATCCATACCTTAATCCAAGTTAGGTAGAACTCAATGTTTGAACAAGTTCATACCTAGTATGTCACCGTCCCATACCGGTACATACAATCCTCCAGTTAACGAAGTTGACAAAAACAGGAATAAGTATTTATCAACCATACTCCAGAATTAGCATAAATATAGTTTAACATATATATAACCAACTTATGCATTCAATATAAGATTTAGAATTCCAATTACAGTCCGTTAAATTGATAAAGTAGAGTTACACAGTCTACCTCCCCAAACAGTACCATAACTGATGCAATGTAAAACAGATTTTAACACCAGTTGATCCCAACTAAGCATACATATAACAATACCACAGTATGCTTATCACACAGCTGCAAAACATGATTTATAAATCCACGTCATGCAGAGAAATAAAGTTTCAAAAATAGTAGACAACAGAAATTAATTTTCAAATCATCCACCCACGGGTTCACTGTTTAATCTTAGCTTAATTTCGTTCTTAGTTCCTATTTGTAATCATACTTCCCAACATTTTTACAAGTCTTAACATTAAATTACAACATCCAGTAGCCTTTAAATAATTTTAGAAAATCCAATTTCAGCCAAAAAGTCCCTAAAACTCAATTCTGTGCGTTTTAAGATGGAGCAGGCTCTTTAAAAACTTTGAGCCTGCTCAAAACCATTTGGAGCCTGCTCTAAAATATTTAGAGCCTGCTCTAAATCACTTAGAGCCGGCTCCAACTCTTTGGGAGCCGGCTCTAAGGGTTTTGGGAGCCTACTCTCCCTCTCTTAGCAGCCGTTGTCCGTTCCAGCTTCGTTTTCTCTGATTCCGGTGATCACCAGAGCCTCTGTAACATGTTTTAATTTTTATTCTAGGTTCAATGTTAGTCCTAGGTACATATTAAACCACTGATATTCAATGATAGCATGTATGGAACATAGGTTTTGAAGCAACGATCACAGAACCGTAGTCTGAAATTTTAAGCAACTCACAACAGATTAATTTGGTGAAATTCAATACTGTGTTAATTACGTATTCAAGGGTTTGTTTAATGTCTCAAACCAATCCTCAAACATAAATATATATTCACAACAAGAATTTAGCACAAGATTTAAAAACAATCTGCAATAAGATTTTAGTTAGCACTTTTAAGCAACACTAAAACAAATTAATTCAATGGAACTAAAAACTGATTTTTACATACATATTAGATGAATCATAACATTCATTTCATCTATTTTTAATCTTTGATTAATCCCTGAGTCTTAACTAGGCATGCACAGAACACGAATTAACGGGAGAGAGAAGAACAGAGACTTGCCTGCAGTTTCAGATTTGAAACTATAATTCACCGTCTCTATAAATTCTGGCAATGTCAACTTGTTGTTATCAACCTCTGCCACTCCTAGTTAGGACCAGAACTCCTCCTTGAATCCCTCCCTTAATCTCCTAAAGTTTCTCTCAGTAAACCATACAAGCTCCCTCTCTGTTTCTCTGCCCCCACAACTCTCTGAATGACTCTATTACGTGACTCTGTTATTGAAGGTGGTGAGTAGGGTTTATCAAAAACCCTAGGCAGACGTATACCCATATATTTATAGAGTTATACCAAACCCTAAATTAATTCAAGCCCTAACTAAATCCTAACCGGCCCATAGAGTTTAATTAAAACCTGTGTCGGCTAAAAACTAAACCCTAAATTATGAAAAATAGTTAATTAAAATACTTCCTAAATTAAAACCTTTAATCATCAATTCAATTAAAGAAAATGATAAAGTCCAATCTAACATAATACAGAAAATAAAATACAATGTAATAATTACTTAATTCACAGAATCACCATTAAACAACAAGTCATCAATTATTGCAAATAAAACACCAATCCACAAGTTAAACAATTTAAAATTCAAACACCATTTAATTAATTCAGATAATACAAATAAGTCAAGTAAGGCAAATAATTAAAAAAAAAATTCAATTAAAACATAAATTAAATACCAGGACTATCCTTTTGAAATTAGGGGTATTACAAGACGGCATTTTTAAATAGCCATCTTGAACAAGACATCTACATGAGGCAACCAGACGGTTTCGTGATTAAAGCTCATGAGGACCGTGTATGTAAGTTGAATAGGTCTATTTATGGACTTAAGCAAGATTCACGCACATGGAACATTTGTTTTGATCAGGCAGTCAAATTATTTGGTTTGAACAAAACGTGTTTGAACCTTGCGTTTACAAGAAAAAACAGGGTAATGTCATCATGATTCTCGTTTTATATGTTGATGACATCTTACTCATTGGTAATGATATAGAGGCTTTGTCATCAGTTAAAAGGTGGTTGTTCAATAAATTTGAGATGAAAGATCTTGAAGAAGCAAGCTATATTTTTGGGATCAAGCTTATGCGAGATCGGGTTAAAAAGAAAATAGGCTTGTCTCAAGAGTCTTACATTGACAAAGTTCTGATCAGGTTTGGAATGGAAAACTCTAAGAAAGGTTTTTACCATTTAAACATGGGTTGGCTCTTTCTAATGACCAGTCTCCCAAGACTAATAAGGAAATTGCGCAAATGAGGCGGGTACCATATGCTTCGGCAGTTAGTAGTCTCATGTATGCCATGGTCTGTACCAGACCAGACATCTGCTACTCTGTAGGGATTGTCAGTAGATATCAGTCCAATCCCGGACTTGATCATTGGTTAACTGTGAAAAATATCTCAAAATACCTTAAAAGAACTAAGAATCTCATGCTCGTTTATGGAGGTGATGTGTAATACCCCTAATTTTCAAAAGGATAGTCTTAGTATTTTGATTAATTATTTTCTTTTCATTAATTATTTTATTTAATGTTTTGATTGGTTTAATTGTAATTAGTTGTTTGGTTGACCTGTTTATTGACTTTAATTATTTAATTGTTTTACTTAGTTTAATTTTATTTGCTTTATTGTGTTCTTTAATTCTTTGTTAATTGTTTTATTTAGTTTTTGGTTAATTGGTAATTAAAATAAATTAAAGTTACTTGTTTTTCTAAATTCACGTTACTGTAGGATTGGTGGTAAGTAGCAGACATGCTTATTCATTTAGATGGTGTTATGGGCTGAATAGGTTTCACATTAGGGCTTCAGTGAGCTTTAGGTTTTGAGTAACCTTATAAATAGACGTAATAAGGCTACCTAGGGTTTTACATATAAACAAATAAAAAAAAACACAAAGAAAGGAAAACCAGCACATGTCTGTGGAAGTAGCAGAGAGAGAAACAGAGGAGGTTTACAATAATTGTGTTCGCCGGAGGTCTTAGAAGACGGCATAGAGATTTTGAACAAAGATCTCAAAGGCAAGTTCTATCCTTACTCTCTCCCTTAGGCTTTGTGTTATTTGCATTCCTAAACTGTTCCAGAATTAATTGTAACTTAAAAAGTTTCTCTGTTCATGCTAAAGTTTGATACACACCAGTATGTGTTGCATGGTTGTTAAACTGTTAAAACTTGATAGTTGTGTGCATAATTCTTGATTTAAGTTCATGATTAATAATGGTATAAGGACTTAAACATGGATTGGGAACACACTAGGGTTAGGTTACAGGATTTGGAAGCCATAACAGTGAGGTGTAGAGGCTGCAGAGTTCATCGAAGGAGGGAACGACGAAGCAGAGAGGGAGGAAGCCGGCTCTCCCTTGGAGGGAGCCGGCTCCCCTTAGTGTGGAGGTGGCTCCAAGAAATTGGAGCCTGCTCCAATTTTTAAAGAAGGCAGCTCTGGAGACGTCTCATTGCTCAGTTTTTGTGATTTTCTTCGTTTCCAGTCAGTTTTGCATGCAATGGTTGATTTTGGAGTTTTCAATTGACTGCAAAATTGAATATGGAAGGTCTAAGTTATGTATAAAGATAAATTAAAGCTTCAAAGGTGGTGTTAACTAAGTCTGCTTGTGTAGAAAAGTCTGGACAGTAGGGTTTTAAACAAGTAGTTCCATAGTGTTAAATTATGTGAGTACACTGTGTTTAATTCTGAAATCTTTTGAGACAAATGATATAATTGGAACATGTATAATTCTGTATCATGAGTATGTATCTGAATTACACTTGTTTAGAATATGGTAGTGTTGAAGAATAATAATTCTTAAATTAACACTAATGGGATTTTGTAAAACAACCTAAACTAAATAGGTATATGTACCTACTGTGGTTCTGTCTTAATGCTTGCATTAGTACTATTAGTATCAACTGTTGGAGGAATGGACTTTGTTAATGGTTATCTTAAATGTCTGTAATATCAACTGCTGAGTATTGAATGATAATTTAAAATAATTTTATCATTATATCTGACTGAATGAAACAACCTAAACTGAGTAAGTTTGTGTATATACAGTAACTATAATTCTTGATACTTACATTATGTCTGTTAGTATCAGTGTTGGATACAAAACTGAATCTGTTTATGTATATATCTGATTCTTTTTATTGATGCTTACACTATGCCTGTTAGTATCAGTAATGGAAATATGGATTTAGCTGATGTTTACTTTAATTGTTGATATTATCAACTGCTGGATGATTGGATAGTATACACCGGTATGGGACGGTGGTATGCTAGGGATGGTTTGGTTTCAAAATACCAAAACCTACCTACTTTGGATTAAGAATTGGATTAACTAAAAGTTAAGTCCTATTAATTGTAGTGTCATGGCAACGACTAGTTGAACGGCACTACTAGGATTCAGGATGGACTTTAAATATATTTTTATGGTACCTCGATATGAGTTTGAGTCTCAGGATCGACGGTTAGGGAGCGTATATGCATTGGGATGTATAGCTGAATACGATGGTTTGAGGTGTACCCTATTTAGGTATAGGTACATATGCCCACTTCGTGTGCGTTTTAGCATGTTACCTCTATTCAGGTTGAGACCGGCCTGTAATCCAGTAAGAGTCCTTTAGTATGACTATATATATATTTACGAACTATTAGCTATTGTTGAATTGTTTAGGATGTACATGCGTATCGGGCCTCTGTTTGGATTGTAGTAGTATAGAATTTGCGCGTGGGCCTGACCCACTTCTATTTTTCAGGTACACGACAGTTCCAGGCTTAGACGTGTTCGTGCTGAGCAGAGGTCTCTATACACTCTTCTGACGATGTAAGACTCTCTCCATAGTTTATTTCTGGATGTTTATTACAGTTGTTTTATTTTTCGTTTGGATGTTTAATAGGGGTCCACTAGAGATGAATTCCCGAGTTATAAACTGATGGAGTTTTGGAGTTTGGGTTTGATGGATTTTAATAATTATAATATTTTATGGATTCTATTTTTAGTTCCTTTTAGCTTTAATTTCATTTCTTAATTCATTTTGTATTCCGTGTTCATTATAAAATATTAATTATTTGATATTCCCTCGGGTTTGGGCCTAGGCCTGATCAACCCGTGTCTCGGATCCGAGGGGTATCACAGTTGGTATCAGAGCACTCCAGGTTCAAGTGTCTCTAGGATTCTATCGTATAAGACTTTCGCGTAGCGTTTTCTCTTGAGTAGAGCTTAAGTTAGGATTCATTGTATTCCTTATGGTTCGTATAGAAATGGTACTGACGCCTGTCTTTTCGTGTTAACAGATGGTTAACGCTAGAAACGGACAGAACATGCAAGGAACTAGGAAGGAAAGGAGAGCGGCACGTAGGCAACAATATCTCCTACGGCGTCAGCAAATGGAGGAAGAGCAGCAAAGGCTTGGGTTTCAAGATGACATGGATCAGTTTCAGGAGGAACAGGAGAATGTTTAACAGACTTTGGACCAGGTCAGAGATCCAGAGATTCCTCCTCACCTTAATGACCTCGTTGCTCGGGCTATAGAAGCTGGGGTAACAGCTGCATTTCGGAATCAGCCTCAGGTACAGCCGGCACCGCTACCAGCACCGGTTGTTCAGACGGATTCTTGGGAAAAGGCTAGGAGCTCTTTCACAAGGGGGAGCCCACCTGAGTTCACAGGCTTCACCGATGTGAGAGCAGCTCACCAGTGGAAACAGGACATCGAGCGACATCTTCATTTGGTTTAGTGTATGGAGGTTCAGAAGTAGATGCTTGCTACCTTCAAGCTAGTCGGGGATGCACTACAATGGTGGGAGTCAGTTACCACCCCAGAGGAGATGATGGTATTGACTTACGATCAGTTCAGTGCACGCTTTGATGAAAAGTACTTTCCATATGCAATCAGGGCAGCTATAAAGACTGAGTTTCTAAATCTACAGTAGGGGAATATGACAGTGGCGGAGTATGAGCAGCAGTTCACACGCTTGTCTCTCTTTGCACCAGAGGAGGTGGATACAGAAGAGAAGAAGCGCAACAATTTTGTCAAGGGACTGATGTGGTCTATCAAGAGAGCTATTATAGGTAGTCCAGCCTATATTACCTATGCTCAGGTGGTAGACGCCACTCTACAGCAGTATCAGTTGACCGTGGACATCAGACAGGCCAAGGGTGAGAAGCGGGGTGACAGAGACTCTGCTAACCAGTCAGCTGAGAAAGAGAATGGGAACGGACACCGACAAAACGACAAGGGTAGATTCCAGGGACAGCAGCCTTGGAAGAAGCATAAGCGTGGTTCAGATGATCCCAAGGATGTGGCACCTATTCAGCATCAACAGAATGGGGGGCCGCAGGCAGGACAGGGTCAGCCACAGGCTAACCGACAGAAGAGGCCATTTGGTACTTTCCAGGGTAGTTGTTATACTTGTGGAGAGTATGGTCACACTTCCAAGTAGTGTCCTACAACAAGACAGAGACAGGGACAGGGACAACATGTGCAGCAGGGGCAGAGGGCGCCAGTGCCTCTACCAGCTCCACAGGTTCCTCGGATTCAGGGACAGACTTATCCGGCATTACCGGCACCGCCACAACCTCAGGGACAGGCACCGCAGCAGTTACATTATGGCAGGGTGTACAACCCTAAGCCACAGGATATGCAGGCACCTCAGGCTGTTGAGGGTAAGTTTCTTATACATGGTTTTCATGGACGTGTTTTGTTTGATATGGGTGCTACACACTCATTTGTAGCTAAGATTTTTGTTGTTTTATCTGGGATGAGGATAAGGGTATGCACTAGACCTCAGGGTATTTCTACACCATTGGGTGATACAGTTATTATACATGATAGTGATGGACCTGTGACACTAGATATTGGCAGACTCAGATTTCTAGCCAACCTATTGGTCCTGGACATGCACACTTATGATGTGATACTTGGGATGGATTGGTTGTCTCACAACCATGCCCAAGTTAATTATTTTGATAGGTCTATTGTATTTACCATACCTGGTTAGGACATGCATGTTGTCGCTATGCCGCATTCTAGTGGAGTCACTAGCACCTATTTGTTCCATGTGGAGGAGGAAACGGAAGAGGGGATTATTGTATCATTGGATAACATACCGATTGTACAAGATTTCCCGGATGTATTTAAGGAGATTCCAGGGTTGCCGCCTAGTCGCGAGATTGACTTTGTTATTGACTTAGCTCCAGGCACTACGCCTATTGCTAGGGCACCTTATAGGATGGCACCAGTGGAGATGTGTGAGTTAAGGGATCAGATTCAGCAGCTACTCAGCCAGGGTTTCATTCGCAGGAGTACTTCACCCTGGGGAGCACCAGTGTTATTTGTGAAGAAGAATGATGGTTCACTCTGCTTGTGTATAGATTACAGAGAGTTGAACAAGGTTACGATTCGTAACAAGTATCCCTTGCCCATGATTGATGATTTGTTTGATCAATTAAGGGGAGCCACATATTTCTCCAAGATTGATCTGCGTTTTGGGTATCATCAGCTGAGGGTTAGGGAGCAAGATGTTCCTAAGACAGCGTTTCTCACGAGGTATGGTTCTTATGAGTTTCGTGTTATGCCGTTTGGGACGACTAATGCACCTGCAGTGTTCATGGACTTAATGAACAGAGTCTTTCGAGCTTATTTGGATCAGTTTTTTATTGTCTTTATTGATGACATCTTGATCTATTCTCGGTCGGAGGACGATCATGCTAGACATCTTCGCATAGTCTTGCTGATGCTTCGTGAGCACCAGTTATATGCCAAGTTCGAGGAGTGTGAATTTTGGCAGCGGGAAGTGAAGTTTCTAGGTCACGTGGTGTCAGAAGGGGGGATAGCGGTTGATCCAGCCAAAGTTTCAGCTATGGTAGAGTGGGGTCAGCCTACTTCACCTACCGAGATTCGGAGTTTTCTCAGTTTGGCAGGATATTATCGTCGGTTCATCCAAGGGTTCTCTAAGATAGCAGGACCACTCACTCATCTGACCAAGAAGGGTGTACAGTTCGTGTGGGATGAGCACTGTCAGCGAGCTTTTAATGAGCTGAAAAGGAAATTGACTTCTGCACCGGTTCTAGCTACTCCACAGAGCGGGATAGAGTATCTTGTCTACGCGAATGCTTCGTTGCAGGGTCTTGGATGTGTTTTGATACAAGAGGAGCGACCGATTTCTTATGGATCTCGGAAACTTAAGCCTCATGAGCTTAATTATCCAACACATGATTTGGAGTTGGCAGCAGTGGTTTTTGCCTTACGTATTTGGAGGCATTATCTGTTGGGTGAGTCCTTCAGATTATTTAGTGATCACAAGAGTCTGCAGTACTTGTTCACTCAGCGGGAGCTGAATATGAGACAGCGCAGGTGGTTGGAGTTTGTGAAAGACTATCACTTTTCTATACAGTATCATCCTGGGAAAGCGAATGTGGTGGCGGATGCACTCAGTCGCCGACCTGTTGGTAGTCTTTCTGCTTTATTCACCACTGAGTGGAATGTGTTGAAGGATGTGGATGAGTTATCGGATGCTTGTATGGCTTGCATGGTGGTTACACCTTCCATCATGTGCAAGGTTTTACAAGCACAACTCATCGATCAGCAGTGTATCGACAAAGTTACAGAGATAACTTCTGGAGAGGTTCCATTCTACTATGTTGGGGCTGATGGAGGTTTGAGGTACAAGGGACGGTTGGTGGTACCTTCTGCTGATGATTTGAGAAAGGATGTGTGACTGAGACTCACCATTCTGAGTTCTCTGTTCATCCAGGAGGTGACAAGATGTATCAGGATATAAAGCGGTAGTTTTGGTGGGCAGGAATGAAGAGGGACATTGCTCTTTTTGTCTCACGATGTAGTACTTGTCAGATGGTTAAGATTGATCATCAAAGGCCGCCAGGAGCTCTACAGCCACTACCGATACCGGAGTGGAAATGGGAGAGCATTTCTATGGACTTTGTGGAGGGATTGCCGAATTCTTTCAAAAGTCATAACTCCATTTGGGTCATTGTGGATAGGTTGACCAAATCAGCGCATTTCTTACCTATTTGCACTACCTACACGTCGGAGCAGTTGACAAGGCTTTACATTTCAGAGATTGTGAAGCTGCATGGTATTCCATTGTCTATTATATCAGACAGGGATTCGAGCTGTGTCTGGCTTTTGGAAGAGTTTTCAGCAGGCTTTGGGTATGGAATTGCATCTTAGTACTGCTTATCATCCTCAAACTGATGGACAGACTGAGAGGGTTAATCAGATCATGGAATACATGCTACAGTCGTGTGTTCTTGACTTCAAGGGACACTGGAAGGATTATTTGCCACTTGTAGAGTTTGCTTATAACAATAGTTTCCAGAAGACTATTGGGATGGCACCATTTAAGGCGTTATACGGTCGACCGTGTCGATCGCCTGTTTGTTGGATGGAGGTTGGTGAGAGCAGATTCTTGGGTCCTAAGTTTATCAAGGATACTTCTGAGAAGATAGCTCTTACTTGAGATCGCATGCGTACTGCCCAGAGTAGGCAAAAGAGTTATGCTGATCGTCGCACTCGTGCTTTGGAGTTTAAGGTTGGGGATCAAGTTCTTCTCAAAGTCTCGCCTATGAAGGGTGTTATGCGCTTTGGGAAGAAAGGGAAGTTGTCTCCACGGTTTATCGGTCCTTTCGTGATTACGGATCGAGTTGGAGCTGTGGCTTATCGATTGGCACTTCTGGATCATTTGGATCGCGTGCACAACATGTTTCATGTTTCCATGTTGCGGAAATTTCTACGAGATGAGGATCGGTATCAGCATATCGATGTTGGGGAGATTGAGTTGCAGCCGGATGTAACTTATTTAGAGCCACCGTGTCGTATTGTCGACCGATGAGATCAGATTCTTCGTAATAAGGTTATTCCTTTGGTTCGTATCCAGTGGAGTCATCACAATGAGGCTGAATCTACTTGGGAACGGGAAGATGTCATTCGCTCGCAGTTTCCTGAAATTTTGGAAGAAGGTAAGAGCGAATTCCGAGGACGGAATTCCTTTTGTTAGGGGGGAAGAATGTAATACCCCTAATTTTTAAAAGGATAGTCTTAGTATTTTGATTAATTGTTTTCTTTTCATTAATTGTTTTATTTAATGTTTTGATTGGTTTAATTGTAATTAGTTGTTTGGTTGATCTGTTTATTGACTTTAATTATTTAATTGTTTTACTTAGTTTAATTTTATTTGCTTAATTGTGTTCTTTAATTCTTTGTTAATTGTTTTATTTAGTTTTTGGTTAATTGGTAATTAAAATAAATTAAAGCTACTTGTTTTTCTAAATTCATGTTACTGTAGGATTGGTGGTAAATAGCAGACATGCTTATTCATTTAGATGGTGTTATGGGCCGAATAGGTTTCACATTAGGGCTTCAGTAAGCTTTAGGTTTTGTGTAACCTTATAAATAGACGTAATAAGGCTACCTAGGGTTTTACATACAAACAAATAAAAAAAAACACAAAGAAAGGAAAACCAGCACACGTCTGTGGAAGTAGCAGAGAGAGAAACAGAGGAGGTTTACAACAATTGTGTTCGCCGGAGGTCTTAGAAGACGGCGTAAAGATTTTGAACAAATATCTCAAAGGCAAGTTCTATCCTTACTCTCTCCCTTAGGCTTCGTGTTCTTTGCATTCCTAAACTGTTCCAGAATTAATTGTAACTTAAAAAGTTTCTCTGTTCGTGCTAAAGTTTGATACACACCAGTATGTGTTGCATGGTTGTTAAACTGTTAAAACTTGATAGTTGTGTGCATAATTCTTGATTTAAGTTCATGATTAATAATGGTATAAGGACTTAAACATGGACTGGGAACACACTAGGGTTAGGTTACAGGATTTGGAAGCCATAATAGTGAGGTGTAGAGGCTGCAGAGTTCATCGGAGGAGGGAACGATGAAGCAGAGAGGGAAGGAGCCGGCTCTCCCTTGGAGGGAGCCGGCTCCCCTTAGTGTGGAGGCGGCTCCAAGAAATTGAAGCCGGCTCCAATGTTTAAAGGAGGCAGCTCTAATTTTTGGAGACGTCTCCTTGCTCAGTTTTTGTGATTTTCTTCGTTTCCAGTCAGTTTTGCATGCAATGGTTGATTTTGGAGTTTTCAATTGACTGTAGAATTGAATATGGAAGGTCTAAGTAATGTATAAAGATAAATTAAAGCTTCAGAGGTGGTGTTAACTAAGTCTACTTGTGTAGAAAAGTCTGGACAGTAGGGTTTTAAACAAGTAGATCCATAGTGTTAAATTATGTGAGTACACTGTGTTTAATTCTGAAATCTTTTGAGACAAATGATATAATTGGAACATGTATAATTCTATATCATAAGTATGTATCTGAATTACACTTGTTTAAAATATGGTAATGTTGAAGAATAATAATTCTTAAATTAACACTAATGGGATTTTGTAAAACAACCTAAACTAAGTAGGTATATGTACCTACTATGGTTCTGTCTTGATGCTTGCATTAGTACTATTAGTATCAACTGTTGGAGGAATGGACTTTGTTAATGGTTATCTGTAATACCCCTCGGATCCGAGACACGGGTTGATCAGGCCCAGGCCCAAACCCGAGGGAATATCAAACAATTAATATTTTATAATGAACACGGAATATAAAATAAATTAAGAAATGAAATTAAAGCTGGAAGGAACTAAAAATAGAATCCGCAAAATATTATAATTATTAAAATCCATCAAACCCAAACTCCAAAACTCCATCAGTTTACAACTTGGGAATCCATCTCTAGTGGACCCCTATTAAACATCCAAACGGAAGATAGAACAAATGAAATAAACGTCCAGAAATAAAACTATAGAGAGAGCCCTACATCGTCAGAAGAGTGAATAGAGACCTCTGTTCAGCACGAACACGTCTAAGCCTGGAACTGTCGTGTACCTGAAAAATAGAAGTGGGTCAGGCCCACGCGCAAGTTCTATACTACTACAATCCAAACAGAGGCCCGATACGCATGTACATCCTAAACAATTCAACAATAGATAATAGTCCGTAAATATATATATATAGTCACACTAAAGGACTCTCACTGGACTACAGGCCGGTCTCAACCTGAATAGAAGTAACATGCTAAAACGCACACGAAGTGGGCATATGTACCTATACCTAAACAGGGTACACCTCCAACCATCGTAGCCAGCTACACATCCCAATGCATATACGCTCCCTAGCCATCGGTCCTGAGGCTCAAGCTCATACCGAGGCACCATAACAGTACATATATAAAATCCATCCAAAATCCCTGGTATTGCCGCTCAACAAGTAGTTGCCATGACAATACAAATCCACGGGACTTAACTTTTAGTTAATCCCATTCTTATTCCAAGTGGTGGGTAATGGTATTGATTTAAAAACCAAACCCATCCTTAGTATGCCACCGTCCCATACCGGTGCCTACTTTCCAATCCTCCAGTAGTCAATAATACCAATAAATCAAGTATATATCAACTAAATTCCAACATCCAACATTCAATGTTAGCAGTGATAAAATAAGCATTGATAAACAGGGTCACAACAATAACATATACATACCCAATTTAATTTGTTCCCTTTAGTCTGATATAAAGACAGAATTAATTAAAACTTCCATTTAACGCCTTACAAATGACATACAGATATGTAGGGTATGTATCACAAAATCTTAACCTCCACAGTTGATACTAACTGTGATAATGTAAGCATCAAAACAATATTCACAGTATGTATGTAGACATGCTCAAATTATAGTGTTCCACAAAACCGATCTAGTGTTAAACTCAAATCCTCCTAGTATTTAAGTTCCAACAGTTGCTATTACAGAAGTTAAGATAGCTACCATCTAGACCCATCCTTCCAATAATTTATACTAGCAGTGGTAAGGAAAAACATGAACCACAGAACCACAATGCATCCACAAACATGCTTAGTCTAGGTTGAACAAGCATACAACACTGCTGTAACTACCAGTTTCATAGCAAAACAGATATCATTTTAGTTTGGTTTAATCTTTATTAATCCTGGAATCATTTAAGAGTGCAAAGAGTATGAAGCCTAAGGGAAAGAGTAAGGATAGAATCTTGCCTCATAAACTTTTGTTCAAAGTTTTAACGTCGTCTTCTTAAAAAATCCCGGCGAGTTCCAAAATCCGGTTACTGTTCATTGGTATGAAACACTATTCCCGAACTCAAAATCTAATCTCCACCGTTCAGATTGTGCGACACTGAGTCATGAACCTATCCTCCAAATTTTAGCTTGATCAGACCACGGACGAAGCAGGATCGGATGTTTGATGAAATCTGGGCAGAATGGAAAAAAACCTGTGTGACCCAGTTACTGTTCACGAGTACGAATCACTGTTCCCAAGGTCAAACTCTGATCTCCACCGTTCAGATTGTGCGTCACTGAGTCGTGAACCTCTCCTCCAAAATTCAGCTCTATCGGACCATGGACGAAGCAGGATCGGAGCTTTGATCAAACTTTGGCAGAATGTGAAAAACTACATTTTTCCTTCTCCACTTCCACAAAACGTGTGCTTTGTTTAAAAAAAACCTTACACAGACGTCTACCTTATACTTATAGAGTTTTCCTAAACCCTAGGTTCATTTAAGTCCAACTCACAATCCTAACCGGCCTATCCAATTAACGTATAAACCTACGACGGCTATAATATAAAACCCTAATTTATACTGTAATTAAAACCCTAGTTAGATATATTTACCTAATTACCCTATTCACCATTAAATACTTAACAAATAATCTAATTGAACAAAATAATAATTAGTAAACCCAATTAAACCAAATAAGACACACATAAAATAAGACACACATAGAATAATTAAACCAATTACACTTAAATCATTAATGCCAATTAAATAATTAAAACACTAACAAGTAATTCCAATCAAATAACTAAACCAATTACACTTAAACCATTAATGCCAATTAAATAATTAAAACACTAACAAGTAATTCCAATCAAATAACTAAAAATAAATATCATTTAAATAAATTAAATTACCACAAAAGAAAACAATTAAGCACCTAATAAAAAAAATAATGACACATAATCAAATAAAATGCACTTAAATAATAAATTAAATACCATTAAATACCAGGAATATCCTTTTTAAAATTAGGGGTATTACATTATCTTAAATGTCTGTAAAATCAACTGCTGAGTATTGAATGATAATTTAAAATAATTTTATCATTATATCTAACTGAATGAAACAACCTAAACTGAGTAAGTTTGTGTATATACAATAACTATAATTCTTGATACTTACATTATGTCTGTTAGTATCAGTGTTGGATATAAAACTGAATCTGTTTATGTATATATCTGATTCTTTTTATTGATGCTTACACTATGCCTGTTAGTATCAGTAATGGAAATATGGATTTAGCTGATGTTTACTTTAATTGTTGATATTATCAACTGCTGAATGATTGGATAGTATACACCGGTATGGGACAGTGGTATGCTAGGGATGGTTTGGTTTCAAAATACCAAAACCTACCTATTCTGGATTAAGAATTGGATTAACTAAAAGTTAAGTCCTATTAATTGTAGTGTCATGGCAACGACTAGTTGGCACTACTAGGATTCGGGATGGACTTTAAATATATTGTTATGGTACCTCGATATGAGCTTGAGTCTCAGGATCGACGGTTAGGGAGCGTATATGCATTGGGATGCATAGTTGGATACGATGGTTAGAGGTGTACCCTGTTTAGGTATAGGTACATATGCCCACTTCGTGTGCGTTTTAGCATGTTATCTCTATTCAGGTTGAGGTCGGCCTGTAGTCCAGTGAGAGTCCTTTAGTGTGACTATATATATATTTACGGACTATTAGCTATTGTTGAATTGTTTAGTATGTACATGCGTATCGGGCCTCTGTTTGGATTGTAATAGTATAGAACTTGCGCGTGGGCCTGACCCACTTCTATTTTTCAGGTACACGACAGTTCCAGGCTTAGACGTGTTCGTGCTGAGTAGAGGTCTCTATACACTCTTCCGACGATGTAGGACTCTCTCCATAGTTTATTTCTGGATGTTTATTACAGTTGTTTTATTTTCCGTTTGGATGTTTAATAGGGGTCCACTAGAGATGGATTCCCGAGTTGTAAACTGATGGAGTTTTGGAGTTTGGGTTTGATGAATTTTAATAATTATAATATTTTGCGGATTCTATTTTTAGTTCCTTTCAGCTTTAATTTCATTTCTTAATTCATTTTGTATTCCGTGTTCATTATAAAATATTAATTATTTGATATTCCCTCGGGTTTGGGCCTGGGCCTGATCAACCCGTGTCTCGGATCCGAGGGGTATCACATGATGATTTGGTTCCAGTCAAATATACGGATTCTGATTTTCAATCAGATCCAGATGCTAGGAGATCTACATCTGGATATGTGTTCAAGTTCAATTGAGGGGCAGTTAGTTGGAAGAGTGTCAAGCAGGGTTGTACTGCTGACTCAACCATGGAAGCAGAATACATTGCAGCCTCTGAGGCAGCAAAAGAAGCTGTTTGGTTGAGAAACTTTCTAATTGAACTGAAGGTTGTGGAGTATATAGATCGGCCTATGACGCTTCATTGCTACAATAGTGCTGCTATAACCCAAACAAAGGACCCAAAATTTCATAAAGGAACAAGACGCATTCAGAGGAAACATCATGTTGTTCGTGATATAGTAAAGCGAGGAGATATACTTGTAGCCAAAATTGCATCGGAACATAACCTTGCTAATCCACAAAGGCTTTACCGATCAAGATGTTTGATCGTTATATGGAGAACATGGGAGTTAGATGTGATTCGAATTGGCTATAAGTGCAAGTGGGAGCTGTTGGGATATGTGTGCCCTAGCATAACAAATTCTTATTTTAGATTGTAAAAGTTATGGTTCCTTATCTGAATATTATTATTAAAACATTATACAATTGGTGAATGGAATGTATTAGTTTTCGATTCATTATGGAATTGATTGTGTCCACTTAATTACAAGATATATTTATAAATGTATGTAATGGCAATTAATACTATGTTATAAATTAGTAATCATAAATGGTTCAAAGTCGGTAATTATAGATGGACATTTAATTAGTTAAGACTTGAACCGAGTTCATGATAGATTGAGATATATTGCGAGAGCTGTCGTATGCAATTGCTCTCTATCACAGTCATGGCTTTTGACTCTCAAACATGAGAGAAGTATAGACACTTTTATTAATTAATAATTACTTTGATTTGTTCGGCGGATACCTCGGGATCCTTAGATCGACACTTTGAGTAATTATGTAATTAATAGTTAGAAGTCTATATTCTCAATATTTGCATCAGTGTTATTTGTATTTATTTTGTTTTGATTATGGTTGATCACAAATTAAATTCGAAGGCCTTCATATGTTTTAGACAAATGTTTTCTATATATATTTATTTAGTAAATTATTATTTTTGTCAAATAAATATTTTATTGTGATCGAGCCGGAAATAATCAAAGATAACAAAATAATTATATTAATTATATTATCGGATTGATGGCTTTAATTATCCGATAAATAATTATGCATAGAGGGGTCAAAGTGCAACATTGACTTAGAGGTTATTTACTATTTAATTAGAGTACAATTAATTTCTTTTAGTGGAGTAGAAATTAATTTATGAATTAATTGAATTGGGTATATGGTTTAATGGACCGGACCAATTATTAATTTATAGGAGCCAAGAAAATAGTAAGCCCAAAAGGATTCTCACCAATAGCCCAAGTTGATATTGGAGTCCTGTTAGAATTGAGAAAGTTGATTTAGAGATGGAGAATGATTTATTATTTCCTTATTCTTATTTTTATTTTGCCTATATATACATGGATCCATGTATATTTTGTGGGTGACTTTTAGAACAAGAAAAATGAATACACTTTCTCTCTCTAGATTTTAGGGTTTGTTTTTTCTTCTAAAAGGAGGCTACCACAAGTCTAGATTCCAAAGTCATTCATTAAGGCATATTGGTAATTCCTAAAGGGAAGATTATAATCAAGAAGAAGGGGAATGGATCTTGCTAAAGGGATTTACAATAAGTGAGAATGTTCACTTTAGAGGAAAGACCTTTGATGTA
Organism: Cornus florida; assembly: GCF_030987335.1. Lineage (NCBI taxonomy): Eukaryota > Viridiplantae > Streptophyta > Magnoliopsida > Cornales > Cornaceae > Cornus > Cornus florida. The sequence goes on along the minus strand of NW_026775575.1, from coordinate 103,351,867 downwards.
AGTATTCAATTTGTTTATTGAATCATACATCATCTTTTATTTGTTTTTGCATAAAACTTGTCTCTATGTGATGAATTAAGATCCATGATTGCAAATCCCTTAAAAGTTTTTAAAAACTTGCATGTGTTCCCAACAGTACAAATAGAGGTCCATGAGAACAGAAGGTTGAGGCACAATCCAAAAATACATGAACTTGGCCCAAAAAGAACATTTTAAATTCAAGAACCATCATGAAGCAACAACGGTCAAAAGATGAGAGATGAACATTCGTCAAGCAGGTGAATCAACACGACTTCAAATATGTTCTTTAGAGAGATGCACTTTAGTCTTGTTGCTTTGATCGATTGAACTATGCAAAAACAAAAGTTGAGGAAGGTAATCTATCAAATTTTGATTGGATTTCATGAAATTTGTTAAATTTGATTTTGTATCATCACCAACCAAACATTTCCCTTCCTTGGAGCTTGTTAGCCGATAATTGGATTTTCGACAAGGCTTGCCCGAGTTGTAATTATGTATGTGGACATTGTTTTGATGGGTGTGGAGAGGGTTTAGACATTTTACATTTGGGTCCTTTGCATGGTAATTTCGACATTAAAAGGCTTTTTAGTCTTTAAAATTTTGTTACACTAGATATATTTCCATTATGTTTTGAATAATACTTAGCTTATCACGTTGAGGGGTGCAATTTGGGCAAGTTAACCTAGCCCAACTCGAATTTAGTCTAAAAATTTTAGAACTTAGACTTTTAAATTCACAAAATTGGACTCAAATCAGGTAGGATTTTATCAAAATCCAAACTAGTTTGGATTGGACTGGGTTCAATCCGAACCAACCCAAAACTCCAAATTAAACAATTTTACAATCCAACCCTAACTTAGCGAATTTTAGCCGTTGAAAAATCTGATCAACTGATGTCATACACCATCGTTGAACACAACCCCTAACTTTCTCTATCCTCGTTTTTCTCTTCTCTTTCTATATCACCTCCCTACCGAACGACCTTTTCTAGTGGTATGTCTTCCTCTTTTCTCTGTACTCATCTTCTTCTTCGTTGATTGTTTTTAGTTCTTCTTTGTTTGAAATAGAGAGAAACTTTCTGATTATTTTTTTTTTCTCTCTCGGTTTCTATTTTGAGGAGTATAGAAGTAATTTTTGTTGCTATATAATTGTATATATGTCAGATTTAGTTTATGGGTATTTGCAAGTGTTAATTTTGCATAACTTCAACTTTTTAGTTCGCTATTGGACTGTGTTTAGTCAAGTTTAGCTTCAGTGTACTTCTCTATATCACTAAAATTCTTCAGATGTCTTAGATTTTCCTGGGTTTCGATCAAAGAATCGTTCTGGTTGTGTAGAGCGATTCTTTTCTCTGGTGAGATGTTTTCAATATCCTTGTTGAGCTAGAGGTTTTAATTGATCTATATCTGATTTCTCTGTTGTCTTACAACGCCTCTTTGCTCTAATTGTTATGAATTTCTATATCTATTCTTTTAGGCTTATTTAATTGATGCAAATATATAATTTCATTCATAATGAGTATGTCTATAGAGTAATGCTAAGATCTAAGATCGTTTTTTTTGTTCTATTCCAATACATTGTCTAACAAGGTATCTTTTCACTATTAGATAAGAAAAAAAATTGTTATGTTGTTTTGTTTGTTTAGCTTGAATATGTTCTTCATAATTCCAATTTTTATTTCCTTTTTTAGAATGGTTTGATCTGGCTTGCAACTACTTAAGAAAATGAAAGAAAATGAAAAAGAAAAACAGAAGAAGTTTTTCTATTATACCAAGTGTTGGTATGGCATTGATCTTAAACTGAAAGTGAACAAGGGATTAGGGGTTTAATTCTTACTATCTGCAGAAAAAAAATAAAAATACTGTCAATTAGAATTGCAATATTGGTAGGTCTTCCAAGTTAGGCCATCTCCAATGCTAAAAGTTATTTTCAGCTGCCAAATCTATATTTTGACAGGTGCTACAGTGTCAAAATGCTACATTTTAACAATTCTGTTCCAATGGTGTATTTCATGCAAAATACTATTTTTGACACAACCACAATTTTTTTTCAACTACCATTCCCACCATTCATATTTGCATCAGTAATATTAATATTAGGCACATTCCAAGTCAAGTTGTAGACATTAGAAGGAAACTAAAATTAAACTTAATTAAAAAGAAGCAAAAATCTAAAATATCTAGTCAAAAAATGACCAATATATATATTTATATATTTGATTATATTATTATATAATTTTTTTTATTTTTCAGTAATTTATATTATATATATATATATGTATATTATATATATTTGATTATATTATTATTAAAAATATATATATATTTAGGGCAAATCATTTTAGCCTCCCCAATCGCCTTCTTCTCTATTCTCGTTCTTAACTCTAAAATTGCCCCCTCTGTCTCTCTTTGTGCAACTGCAAACTACAAAATCAACAAGAATCAAAAGTTCAAAACCCATATCTTTCAGTCTCCATCACCCGCTGTTCCAGTTCGGGTTCGCCGTTCGTAAGCTTCAGCCGCTGTCTCTCAACTCTCAAGCTTGCCCCCCCTCTCTCTGATTTTCTGTATATTTTTTCGAAAACTCTCGGGTCACTTCGATCCTCAAGGTTCGGGAGGTTGGTTTTGTCAAAGTAGAGATTCAACTCCATGAAGGGTACGAGGTCATGAGGATTGACAGTGAGCAAAGGGTTGTCATTTAGATGGCGAAGACAAGGGCCTTGGACCAAGTGGTGCCTGATTTGGGGACAGTGGCTAGGATCAGATCGGTGTCGCATGCTTGGAAGTGTTGTTGGAAGGAAATCACGCTAACTTGTACGTATGGGTTTTGTTTTAATTTTTTTTTCTAAATTAACTAATCAAGGTTTGTAATTCTTGTTTTGCAAACTAAATCCTATTTGGTGAAATTTTTTATGATCTTATATATATATATATGAACCCATATCGGCATATCATTTCAGATTGTTCAAAAAATCAAAACCCATATCTTTCAGTTTCCATCCCCCCCCTCCTCTCTCTCTCTCTCTCTGCCGTTCTCTTTTCTGAAATAGAAGTAGCTATCTCTTGTACTACAATTGGCATAAATTTTGGCAAAGTTAAAATTTGGCAGCCCATATAGCATTGCATTGGAGAACCCATTTTTACCATCTCCTAATATATTTTAGAAATGGTAGCCAATATAGCATTGGATTGGAGATGCTCTTAGTTGATATTGTTTCAATTAAAAACTCATTGATAATTAATTAATTAAGACCATTTTTAAAATACAATGTGATAGTATAAAATGTAGAATATTTAATCATCATTTTTCCCTCTTCTTTTATATCTTAATTTTCAATCTCTCTATGTGCATGCATGCACTTGTTTATTTGTGCCTATCATGTACGTATTAACTAAAAGAAACAAAAATCAACTAGGAGTATGTATAAATGACCATATTTTTTCTTGATCTGAAAATTAATAGAAAAATTAACTCTAGGAAAACTCTTAGGCATGTTGTTTGCATTAGGAAAGTGTACTATACCTTAGTGCGTACTTTTATTTTTTCTTTTCTTTTGTGTTATTTCTTGTGTACTCTTTTTATTCTTGTCCAACTCCAACAGGACTGCATCTTTCTTTTTTCTTTTTTTCTTTTTTGTAATATATTATTCAGTTTGTTTGATACTTTATATATTTTTATGTTTTTGCAACAAGCATTTTTAAAGATGTTAGACATGGAAGAAAATAGATATGTTCAGGAAACCTAACCAACTTCAAACACTACAACTTCAGGTTTTGAGGTAAATTTTTAAAAAAAGAAAAACAATTTCTTAAGGTTGTCGAAGACGATAATCAATTTCTAACCTTTAATGAATACTTTATCCCCTTGATATATGTATAATAGTATAATCTTACATACTTTTAATTTGCATTTTGTAGGAATTGCTTATGGTTTTTAAGGTCTTAGCCATTCTGTCAATAGTTGGCAATTGAAAAAAGAAGTTCAGATCAGATATCTATTTTGCTCTGTGTTGGGTGATATCTTGCTTTGTGTTGGGTTGACTTGTGATGTTTTAATGCTTTTCTTTATGAGATTATGTATTGACAGTTCCATTTGTGAAATATAGTGGTTGGAACTACATGTGCACAGTGATAAATTATCGCCCACTCTTAGAGGCCCAACATCATCATTGTCAAAGTCAGGGATTGAGCCAATTATGGCTTAGGGGCGCGTGTTTGCCTATATATTTTTAGTACATAAATCCAGTTTGATTATCATATATGTTACTTGGAGAGGGTACTTTAATTAGAATTAGGATTCCAAGAGCATTCCTATTCCTAGTTTGATTTCATTGTGCAGTGAAAAAAATTAAGTTTTTGTTCTACATTTGCACATATGACTGAAACAATTTGTAGCAGGAAATTTATTATCAGCAGTTGAGCATATGACGCTTAATCCACCATGGTTATTGCCCTTATTAAAAACTAAGTTCAATATTATGCTTGTGGATGTTCATTATAAAAGTGTTTCAATATGCTTTTTTGTAATAAGATTTCAATTGTAATAAACAGAAAGATGGTATGCTTATGGACATTCTGCATTTGCACTTTTACGTATTTATTAAAAGAAAAATGGCAAGTATTAATGAATTGAAAAATAAAATTTTCTTAAAACTTTTGATGTTTACAAACATGAAAAAAGGAAAATGTAATTTGCATATTTGAAAGAAAAATAATAATAATAATAATAATAAATAAATTGACCCACGAAACCCTCCCGACCCGTCCAAATATTTGGGTTCGGGTAATGGACATAACCCTTTTTTGAGTAGACTTCGGGTTAGCCCAACTCAACCCGATTTTGGGTTGAAGTTGGGTTGGGACCGGACTGGATTAGGCTTGCCCAACTTGCATCCCTACCGGTGTGGATGTACTAGTGGAATATACTATTAATTACTAAATTATAAATGATGGGATTAATAATACTGAAGAAAACCAAACATTTACTTTCATTTTTTTTTCTTTATCAAATTTTTTCTCTGAACTTTAATAATCCGTCTATACACAGTCTAATATTCCACCTCTCCCTCCATCTCTACTTTGATTTAAGAAACTATTTTTGTGTAGCGCATTGTGTTGTGTTTACAAATCTGGAAATCAAGGAATGACAATTTTAGGGTAAATTGCACTGATACCCCTAGATTTGGGGTTAAAGACGGCCATCTATAATTTAAATACTTTTTTAATAATGACACCCCTCTGGTTTGGTAAACTAAATAAAGATACTCCAACCATAATAAAAGTACGTACTTGCCCTTTAAATCATTACATTACCTTTATAACCTCGTATTAATTAACCAAAATGACCATCAATAACGAAAAAACAAATAAAAGCCATCATTTCAGTGAGTGCATTACTATAATTTTAGAAAAATTATAAATGTTCAGTATATATATATATATATTTAAAATAAATAAATAATATCAATAGGGGTGGATGCCCTCACTTAGTCCCATGTAGCTCCTGCCCTGCCTTGTGTATCAAGTTTTAATCAACTTTAACACTTTTACCCATAATAAAAGTAATTAATGATGGCTTTTATTAAAAGTGTGATAGTCCTCACTTGGTTGGAGATATTAGAAGTGTTATAATAAAAATATAGCTTTTATATATTTTTTTTCATTATTGAAGGTCGTTTTGGTCAATTAATAGTTATAAAAATAATTTAATAATTTATATGGGTCAATTCATAAGTTAAAGGGCAAATATGTACTCATATCGTGGTGGGCTTGTCTTTGTTCAATTTACCAAACCTGAAAGGTGTCATTGTCCAAAAAGTATTTAAATTATAGATAAATGTTTTTAACCCAAACCTAGGAGAGTGTCAATGCAATTTACCCAAAATTTTAATATTTGAATTTTAAGTACTAAAATTTTCCAAGTGTTAATAAAAACTATGATTATTGTTTAGATTCTATGCCTAATATTCCTGTCACTTAATTTTTTTATTATAGTGTGTATTTCACTATTCTAGTGAATGTGTAGCGTTTACCGTGGGTATGATAACTGGTACACAAGAGGTACGTCCTTCCCGGTCATTTCGTACTAGGGAAAGGTCCTCTCAATGCTCTAATGCCCACACTGAACTGTCTCATGACGTTCTAAACCTAGCTTACGTACCGCTTTAATGGGCGAACAGCCCAGCCCTTGGAGCATACTACAACCCCAGGTAGCGAAGAGCCGACATCGAGGTGCCAAACTTTCCCATCGATGTGAGCTCTTGGGGAAGATCAGCCTGTTATCCCTATAGTAACTTTTATCCGTTGAGCGACGGCCCTTCCACTCAGCACCGTCGGATCACTAAGGTCGACTTTCGTCTCTGCTCGATGGGTGGGTCTTGCAGTCAAGCTCCCTTTTGCCTTTGCAATCGAGGGCTAATCTCCGTCCGGGCCGAGGAAACCTTTGCACGCCTCCATTACCTTTTGAGAGGCCTACGCCCCATAGAAACTATCTACCTGAGACTGTCTTTTGGCCCGTAGGTCCTGACACAAGGTTAGAATTCTAACTCTTCCAGAGTGGTATCTCACTGATGGCTCGGGCCCCCCCGAAAAGAGGCCTTCTTCACCCTTCACCTAAGCTGTGCAGGAAGGCCCAAAGTTAATCCCAGGGAACAGTAAATGTAATACTCTTAATTTTAAAAGGATAGTCTCGGTATTTTAATTAAGAATTTTATTGCGTTTTTATTTAATTATGTGCTTACTTGCTTAATTGTTTACTTGTTTATTTATTTAAATTAATTAATTAATGGTAATTGTTTATTTATGTAATTTAATTGTTTATTTAATTTAATTATTTGGTTAATTGTTGATTTACCTGACTTGTTTTATTTAATAGCTTATATGGTTTGTTTGTGTTAATTCTGTATGCTTAGGTGGACTTAATTGGTTTGTAATTTGTATGTGTCATATATAGTTTAGGTTTAGGGTTTAATTTTATAAAGTTATGGTAGCCGACTTATAATTTGGTTGGAATTAGAAGTAGGTTTAGTAAAAGCCTATATATATAGAATAGTATACGTCTGCTAGGGTTGGAAAACCCTATTCACGTAAGAGTTCTTGAGAGGAAAAACAGAGGCACGTAATAGTTCTTAAGAGGAAAACAGAGGGAAACTTGAGAGATAACAAGGGAGGCTAAAGGAGGAGGAAGGGATTGCTCCTGGGTTAAACCAAGAGCAACGGAGGTGTTGAATGGCAGTCGAAACGATGGCTGAAAGGTTTCAAACCAAAACCTAAAGGCAAGTTTTATCCTAACTCCTTCCCTTAAACCTGTGTTCTGTGCATGCTATATAGTCTCCAGGAATAAATTCAAACTTTAAAACAGATGTTTGATGCATGTTATACCAAATTATAAACTGTCTTTATGATTAATTAACTGAAATCAGTTTTTTTGCACAAACTGTTTCGGTTATGCTTTGAATTTTTGTCAATCAACTCATATTGGAATTTGAGGAGTTTCTAGGATTGTTGGGACTTAGATTAAACCCTAAGAACTAAAAAAAAAAAAAAATAGAACAGAGGATTGAACTTCGCCAGAAGCGAAGAAGACAAACAGAGGAAGCGGAGAAGGGCTCTCAAGGAGAGAGCAGGCTCCCTAAAAGAGGGAGCCGGCTCCCTAGATGAGAGAGCCAGCTCTCCATGAAGGAGAGCCAGCTCTGAAGATGTAAGAGCCGGCTCCCATGAAGGGGGAACCGGCTTCCTTGCTGGAAACACCCCTACGGGGTGTTTTTCTGATATTTTTTTATTCCAGGGGCTAAAATGGAATTCTGTAATTCAATTGGGGGGTTTTTTAAAGATGTTTTGAATCTGTTAAAGACCAGGAATGTTGGTTTAGGCTGTGGTAAGAGCACATCATGAATTATAAATGTTAATATGCACGTTGTCAAGGAAGGAGGAAGATTTAATTACTAGTTGTTTTAGCAAATTAAATGGACTGAAATGGAAGTTATTTTTGGGATTTTATATCAATGATATATATAACATAATTAAGTCCCAAGAATGTTGGTTTTTGCTGTAGTTATAGACATCATGAAATTTAGATCCTAAATTGTATGCTGTCAGGAGTAGTGGAAGATTTAATTGCTAGTCTTGTTTTAGTAAATTAAATGGACTAGTATGAAAGTGGTTTTGGCATTCAAGTATAATGTTCTTAGTTCATAATTCCGCTTATCATTATATCCTGATATGGGTGTTAATTGATGAACTGTTATAATTTCTGGTCTGTCAATTATATGGATATGGATAGTTTAAATTGTTTATCATTACTCTAGCAATTTAAATAGAGGTTCTATGATTATAATCATATACCGGATGCATAATAGGATCTTGTCTATATTTGATTTCTATTATGTTTGTCTCTGGATGTATTTGATGTTCTAATGAGTGTGTATCATTTATGAATCATATGCATTATATGCACCGGTATGTGACGGTGGCATATTAAGGATGGATTAGATCAAAATGCTAAGTCCTACCTATTCATACATACGGAATTGATTAACTAAAATAGTTAAATCCTATATGGATGCATGTCTTGTCAATTAAAACAGTTGAACGACAATCGGATGTTTGTTTTATTTTTCTGTATTAGGAAGATTTATATATATACTTATGATACCGTGATATGAGCTTGAGTCTCAGAATCATGGTTAGAGTGCGTATATCGCCAAGGATGAATAACTAGATATAGTTGATATTCCCTGGTAGGTCTAGGTACACATGCACACCGTAATGTGTGATTTACATGTTACCTTCCATTCATGCTAAACTACACCATAGACTAGTGAGCGTTCTATAGTGCGTATTTATATCTATATCGACTATTTTAGTTATTGCCGAGTTATCTAGGATGTATCCGTGTATCGGGTTTCTGTATAGATTGTAACATGATAGAATTTGCATATGGGCCTGACCTACTTTTATTTTCCAAGTGTTCGTCAGTTTCAGGCTTAGAGCTTGATCGTGCTGAGCAGATACAGTCACTCACTCCTCCGACTACGTAGAATTTCCTTTCATATTTTGGTTTTGGATTATGGTTCTATATTTTACTTTCGATTGGAATTATTAGGGGTCCACTAAATGGATTCCCGAGTTGTACGGATTTGGAAAGTTTAAAATTATATTAATGTATAATCTTTTGAGGATTTTTAATTTAGAATTCTTTCAACTTATTATTTTATTCTTATTTCATTTTATTATTCTGTGTTCGTATGTATGCTTTAATTGTTTGGTATCCCTTGGATCTGTGCTCGAACTTGATCACCCATGGCTTTAGAGTCGAGGGGTATCACAGTAAAGCTTCATATGGTCTTTCTGTACGTCTAGATGCAGGTAGTTCGCATCTTGACATACATGTCTATTTCACTGAGCCTCTCTTGGAGACAGTGCCCATATCATTATGCCTTTCGTGCGGGTCGGAACTTACCCAACAAAAAGAATTTTGGCCGGCTATTTTAGTGCAGTATGATTTTTGTTTGATAAAATTAAAAATTAAGTACTAAAAATTATTAGATCTGAATTTTAAGTGTTGACATTTTTAATTGATAATTTAAAATATATATTTGATATTTTTTAAATTTTAAATTAATATTTTTGTCATTTAAAATTTTATCATGTGTGTGTTTCACTATTTTGGTGGGTTCTACACTATTGTTATGGCCATATAGCTAAACATGACTAGAAAAGGAAGAACAAAATCACTACATTCGCATTTTTTCTCTCAACTTTCGCAGTTTATTTCTATTTTACCTCTTTCTATTTCAGTATAATGTGTTGTGGTGTTTCATAAAAATGAAAAAATTAAGTATCCAAAATTTCAAGATCTAAATTGCAGATATTGAAAACTTAAATGGTAATTAAATAAAAGGAATTTGATTTCTTTTAAAATTTTAAGCAAAAATATTACTATAATTTAAAATTTATTAATTTAATAATGGGCGTGATTCACTATTATTGTGGCACTGGTGACTTAATGGGTGTACAAAATGCTGTAATCGTGTAACCAAACAAAACTAAATAGAAGAGAACAAAACCAAAAACAACCTTCTTGTAAATATTTTTCCGCGAGCAATACTTCCATCCTGCACAGGATGATGAAGTTTATCTCCCTGCTGACGTAGCAATATATTAGAGCGCCACGTGTCCAATATTTAAAAAAATATGAAGATAGGCAATGCCCTTTTTTGCCGGTTAAACCCGCCCTTCTCTCTCTCTAAATGCTGAAGACTAATATTAGCCTCAACTTCCGCCTTTCCACTCATACTCCCACCACCATCACCGCCATCATCTTCAATGCCTTTGTGATACCCCTCGGATCCAAGACACGAGTTGATCAGGCCCAGGCCCAAACCCGAGGGAATATCAAACACTTAATATTTTAAAATGAACACAGATTACAAAATAGATTTAAGAAGATAAAATAATAAAGTTGAAACGAATACCAATATAAAATCCTCAACTGATAAAAATTAAATAAAACCAATCTCTGAAACCTCTATGAATACAACTCGGGAATCCATCTCTAGTGGACCCCTAATAATAATCCAAACTGAAAAGAAAACTACTAAAAGAACATCCATGGTAAACCATGGAGAGAAGTCCTACGTCGTCGGAAGAGTGAGTGATGGTCTCTGTTCAGCATCAAGCCTACGACTGGAACGGTCGAACACCTGAAAAATAGAAATGGGTCAGGCCCACAAACAAGTTATATCCTACAACTATCCAAACAGAGACTCGATACGCATATACATTCTAACCAACTCAACAATAACTAATAGTCCGTACATATGTATATTCACACTACAAAACTCTCACTGGACTATGAAGAGGGTCTTAACCTAAATAGAAGGTAACATGTGAAAACGCACCCATAGGTGGGCATGAGTACCTAAACCTAACAGGGTATACCTCAACCTCTCATATCCAGCTACGCATCCTACTACATATACGCTCCCTAACTGACGACTCTGAGACTCAAGCTCGTATCGCGGTACCATAAAAATATATTTTAAGTCATCTCCTATCCATTCAAACCAGTCTAGTTAGTCATATAGCTTGTTCAGCTTCTTTGACTTAACTTGGATAACAAGTAATCCATTTAGTCATTCAGCTTGTGCAGCTTCTTTGACTTAATTATAAGTATGATTGATTTCATAATTCATTCCCTTATTCCGTATAGGTAGGATGTAGTATTTTGAAACTAATCCGTCCCTAATATGTCACCGTCCCATACCGGTGTATACAATCCATCCATCCAATAGTTGATAATACACATAATGAATATAAATACCAACTAATCCACAGCATCCATATAACTGACAAAACATAAATAAATGTTTACATCCATTAATTGCATACAAGGCATAACAGAATTTCGTAAACTAACATGTTTGTCTTATACCACTGTTACATGATTCTCTCATAACTTATAGCATAATGAAAAAGTATAAACATCCTTTAATTCGTGATAAGCATAATCCAAATATATGTTTGAACATGCTTACTTTATACCGCTACACAATTATCCAATAATTGATATTACATTCAACACATGTATACCTCCATTTATCCTTTATAAGCATATAACAATTCTGTAATCTGACATGCCTATATTTTACCACTGGAACATGGTACCTCAATTAATTTAATGGCAAGCACAATACACCTAGACAACCTATTATGCTTATACATCCAGTCCAGCAATTGATGAACAAGTACTAAAATTTAGTCATCAACTAATATTAACAAGCGTAATTAAAATAAGATAGACTTTAATATGCTCATTTTACACGACTGTTACATGATTAAAATTGGATAATCATTCTCGAAAAATTATTTAAAACGACACAAGCTATTTTAATCACTCGCATCCACTGATAGTTTACATAATTGTTAAGAAACATTCACTGCTTAACCTGTAAACCCTAAGTGGTTTATCCTCCATTCCCACATCCTCTGAAGTCTCAATATAACATTAGATTACTTTCAAATACTCATGTACAGTCCCCGTTCACTTCAGACAGGTCAAAAACCACCCCAGAGTCGGAAAAATATCAAAAATTAAGAGAGAGGGGGAAAAGAGACGTCTCCTCACAAAGGGGAGCCGCCTCCACCTCTTTTGGAGCAGACTCCACCCTTGTGGGGAGCCATCACCTTCTCTGGTTTGCTCAGTTCTCTCCTCCTCCTTCACTGGTTTGATATACGGCGACTACCAGTTGAACTGTCCTCCCTCTTTAATGTTTCTACTGATTAAAAATAAAGTTCCAGAGACTATAAAAATCTTTAATCACTAATCAGCATCAATATGAACAAGAAATACACACAGAACCATTAAACAAACAAATACAGAAACATCTAACCACAGACAGTCAACAACGAACCTAAACATGCAACCAGATTAACTTAGCAGTTTATTTACTCCTGGAGTTGTAATAGAGATGCAAAGAACACAAGTCCAAGGGAGAGAGTAAGGATAGAACTTGCCTTTAGCCTTGCACAGTCGTCTTCCTAAGTTTTCTGGCGAACCACCTACTGAAATCCTCCTCTGTTCCCTCTCTGCCTCCACAACCGTGAGTAGGGTTCTAAAATCCTAGGCAGAGTCTTATTACATACATTTATAGGTTTATACAAAACCTAAATTTAATTCAAGCCCTAAACTGAATCTTGGTCGGCCCACAGAAAATCCTAATTAAAGTCTATGTCGGGTTATAACTTAAACTTGAACAGAACCCTAACTCTATTTTCATAATTAATAACTAATCCATGTAATAATTAATTCAATTAAAGGAAAACAACATATTCTATTAAAGAAAACAATTAACACTATTAAAGAAAAATAATTAATTCTATTAAATAAAACAATTAACACTATTAAAGAACATATCATAATATAAGTCGTCATTTAATGCAAATAAACACGCCAATAAACAATTAAATAATTAAAATTTAATTAAAATAATAAATTAATACTAGGACTATCCTTTAGAAATTAGGGGTATTACAGCCTTCGCGGAGGCACACTCCGGCTACACCATGTCTCTCAAGAACACCGGCGCTGCCCTCTCCATATACACCTACGGCGGTCCAACCCTCCCAATTCCCAGCTTCTGCCATCGGTTCCCCTCTCATCTTCCTATCCCCCTCTCCTCTGTAACGTGCCGCCACCATGCTTGAATTCATCCCCAAATTTGATTTCAAGCAATCGGATCCAATAATCGAAGTAGACAACGAGGACGAGATGTGAAGGATGAGGGTTTGCCTCTGCCATTGTCGCCAGACACGACGTAGGTGTCCGGGGAATTTTTTTTTATTATTTATTATTATTATTTTTTTCTGTGGATAACATGCCGAGATCAATTTGGAGGAGGTTGATGAGAGTAGGGTTGGAATGGAGAAGCATGAGCCAAAGGTGTTTGAGGAAAGGGCTAAGAGAGTTGATGATGGCGGCGGTGATAGCAGTAGGAGGAGTTAGGGGTGCACATGGTTCCGGTCGGAACCGGAACCGGAACCGGAACCGTTCACGACGATTCCTTAAAAACGGAACTGAAACCGGAATCGTATAGTAGGAACCGAACTAGAACCGAACCGTACGGTTCCATGAGAACTGTTAACTGTTTGGTTTGAAGAAATATATACACAGTGTCATTCCGGTTAGTGGATACAATGCAAATTAATTCCCAATTATTAGCAAAATAATGATGAGGAAAGATACCTCCAAAGAGAAATTTAGGGTTTGGATCCTCCATTGCAATATCTGATGTTACAGCCGTTGACCAGTCAGCAAAAGAGTATAAAGAATTCTTTAGAGAAATCAAATCGTAGGGAGAAGAACAGTATACGAGCAATCCAATCCTCGAACCAATAACAATCCCTGAGACCCATTTCAGGAAAGATCTAAAACTACTTGAAGTTTTCTGGAAATTGGAATCACAGTGAGAGAGAATGGAAGAAGAAGAAGGTGTGGCAGAGAATGGGCGAGTGTGGAGCCGTTGGATTATGGGTAGGGGAATGATGTTGGATTATGGGTAGGGGAATGATGGATGGTGAGGATAGTTTTAGGGTTCTACAGTAAGACATGAGAAAGATGTAGTCAACAGAAGCGATGGCGAGGGCGATGAGGACTGAATCTATGATTGTAAATAATATTTAATCAGCTACATTAAAAATGGCCTTATCTTTACTTATTTTTTAGTATAAAATTAAATATATAATACATATATATATATATATATATATATATATATATATATATATATATATATACGGTTCTGGTTCTTATTGGTTCCGACAGGTTGGAACCGGAATCGGAACCGTATGTACACGGTTCCTAAATTCGAAACCAGGACCAAAATCAAAATAGTTCCGGTTCAGGTTTTACGATTCTGTTTCTTTTGTGCACCCCTACGAGGAGTGAAATATTGGTTATTATGCATTTAGAGAAAGAGGGAAAGAAGAGACTGACAAGGAAAAATGGGTTTAACATGCAAAAATGGGTATGACCTAACTTCATATTTGATTTATTATTGAAAATGTGACGCAATAATATGTTGCCACGTCATCCGGGAGATGAACTTCATTCTCCGTACAAATGAGTTTTTATCCATAATGAAAAGTAGAGGTAAAAAAAAAAATTAAAAAAAGATAAGTGCCCTGACCGTGTAACCAAACAGAACTAAACAGGGGAGAACAAAACCAAACACAACCTTTGGTATTTCTTTTTACTCCTTGCAAAATTTATTCTCTACTTTCTATCCACGCAGTCTTTTGCGTTCCTGCGTCTCCCAATTTCTACCCCCCAACCTCTCTCCGTTTCTGGTTTGAGTTAAAGAAACTATTTCAGTGCAGGCAGATTGGCGGTGGATCGCATCTGTATCTTCTTTCTCCTGGTAACCCTAAATCTGTTATTTTTTTGATGTATTAATCTCTCTCTCAGTTTGATTTAAGTTGGCATGTAAATCCTAGACTCATTGAATCTTTGTGGTCTACTATAATTCTCACCGATGGTATATAGATGGAAATCTTCGTGGTCTACTATAATTCTCACCGATGGTATATTGATGTAGGTCTGATACATATCACACAACCCTAAATCATATATAGTTCTCCCGATAACTTTAAATTTAAGTTTATTATTACATGTTCATATGATTAAGAATTGTCTTGGTATTTTATGTGGAGATAAGTTGAATTAATCGTTGTTTTTCATCAAACTTGTAGGCTGATCATATTCAATTTCAATTTCCCGACATGAACCATGTTGAATACTACTCTTTCCTTTTATTTTAAGTTTTCTGATTTGAGTTCCGATTCTCTTTTCAGTTGGATCAGGAGGCAATTACTGGTAATTGACTGTAGAAAAGTAGAGAAGGAAGGATGTTTGGTGCTAATAACCGTAAGTGTTTGTCTTACCATATTTACATTTGGTTTTATTTATTTATTTTCATAAATTCAGTGTTTGTATTTGCCTGTATGTTTCATATTTTATGTATACTCTGTGGGTTGTTTCCTTTCTAGACATGAACAGAAATTCTATATGGAGATGTATGAATTTATTGGATAATATATATATATATATATATATATATATATATATATATATATAGATAGTTATTAAAAAAAGAATGCTGATATTGTTTTGTTGATTCTTTAATAAATACGATCTACGTGTTCAGACTTTTTTTTGTTAATAGTCCATTCATGTTAAATCTTTTCTCTTCTGGATTTGTCTCCATTTTTTACTTAAGTTTCTCTAAGAGATTGAATTATCAACCTGATTCTTTTGTTCCTTGGAAGTTCCCTTAGTTATATCCACATACCATCATTTTCATCTTTTTCTTAAGTATAATTGTCTTCATTTTGCAAGCCCCAGCTCGCGTGAATGGATTCTTTTTATTTTTTTATTTTTAATTTTTTTTTTTTTTTAGTGTCTTTCTATGCATCTCAAGTCTCAGAATTGGGTTTTGTTTGCTACCCTTGGTGTATTCTTATGCTTATGAATGAATGATTTCGTTGTCTTTACTATTTTTCTTACCTTGAATCATGCGTCTATTTTTCTTACATTGAATCATGCCAATGAAGCTCATGCTGTTTAAATTCCAGCATTGAGAGGGAGAGAGACGAGGATGAGGATGACGATGACTGGGGGTTGAGACTTGAGATGGCAGTGAGTGAGAAGATAAGATTGTGATCTCATCCAAAGGGCTGTTTGGATAAGAATTTTAGAGCTTGTACTTTGAATGCAAAGATGTAATATGGGTTGTTTCTATATTTATAAGATATGGCTTAATGGGTCTGTTAGAATGAAACAAGATTCTCGGTTGTTTAGATATTAATAGAAGTTCGAATTTTGTGGGCCTAATTGGGTGAAATAGATATGGGCTTAAGCCATATGATTTGTGTTCATGAGCCTAGATGAGCCTAGCCTAGCCTGACATTGTTCGGGCTTGGCTTATTTATTAAATGAACCTAAAAAATGAGCTCTAGTGTAGCTTGTTTACAAAATGAACAAGCCCGAGCCAAGCACGTGCTGTTCACAATCACTTCGGTTCAATTGCAGCCCTATGCCAGTTTTTAACTTTTTTTGGTATCTAGTGATATGGGATTAGAGTTATTTTAATTGACATGTTGGTTGAATGTATATTTCTGTTCGAAATATACATTGACTAGTCTAGCTTTTTCATTGTTTGGTATTCTATTTCTTACACATCACGCATTACTTTTCTTTTTCTTTAAATACTAATTAATGTTGAACCATTTTACAGCTTTTGGACAGTCATCTAGTAGTCCATTTGGGTCCCAGTCAGTTTTTGGGCAGTCAAATAATGCAGGTAGCAACCCGTTTGCTCCTAAACCCTTTGGTAGTACAACACCTTTCGGTTCACAGACAGGTGGCTCTATTTTTGGTGGCACTTCTACCGGTGTGTTTGGTACACCCCAATCTTCACCTTTAACTGCAACGCCTACATTTGGTGCTTCATCATCGCCGGCTTTTGGTAGTTCAATGCCTGCTTTTGGAGCTTCATCAACTCCTGCTTTTGGAGCTTCGTCTCCATCATTTGGCAGTAAGTACAGTTATTGGGTGTTTGTAAAGTTAATCCTCCCCATTCCTTATCTTATTCATTTATATTGATACAATATCTGTAAGGCACATCTATGGATGTTCTTGGCCCTCTTGGGATGTGTTAGCATCCTGATATCATTCATGGATGAATCACTAAATGTGACTGAATACATTTAAGTGAAATGCTTCTATCATATTTTCTACACTTCATTATCCATTAATTTTGTTGATTGCTTATAATATTCTATTGGAAAATGGAAATGCTTCTTTTGTGAGATATGTACTCCCTATCTATTGGCATTTCAAGTTTTGTTTACGAATATATTTGATCATGACAAGACTTGGCTCAGTAAGCCCTAAAGCTTAATGCGAGTGCATCCGTTTGCTGAGATTGATGTAGACAAAGTGTTTTCTGGGAGTTCCTTTAGTGAGGTCAACTTCTTGTTCCAAATTGCAATTTTGGCCTGTCATTTTGCTATTTGTAGCAACTTTTTGTTCAGGCAAATGATTTGTTTCTCCCATGTAATAAAATAAATAAATAAATATATATATATATTTATATATTGTGATTCTTTCTTGTAATTTGTCTGAATACTTGTATACTTTCTTGCACTGATGTTATTTGATGCACTTATCATGTTTTAGTGATCATAAAGTTATTCTTATACCTATCAAATGACATTTTGCATGTAGTTTATTGTATGTTTAATATAACATTCTAAATTTTCTGGTTGTTTTGTTACAGTTTTCAGTTTACTAATTATGAACTTGCCTTCCACATTTATCACAAAGATAAGCACCTCCTTTGCACCCCACTTTCATTCCAATGATCCCATCAATTATCTACCCAATGAATTAAAGGAGGATTGACATTTTTAAAACTTCCTCCATGACATCAATCCAACTTAGGTTTCAGTATTTGTCTCCTTGCTAGAAGTCCTACATTCAAATGTTACACAACCAAACCCAAGTGCATTTTAGTATTTTTAGTGATTATAACATTATTCTTATATATATCAAATGACATTTTGCACATAGGTTATATATTATTAATATGATTTAGTTTACTAATTATAACCACTATGTGACTTATCAAAAAAAAATTATAAGATTTGGCTTTCCTTATATTCCTTGTGAATATTTTTATCGTGATAAGATTTGGAGCAGAAATCAAACCCAAGTGCATTTTATTTGGAGTGCTTGATCTGGACAAGGTTTGGTTTAGGAGTAATTCATTAAGACTCATTTCCCCTTGCAAGTCGCAGACTTTTGAGCCTTGTATTACAGTTGACTTTGGTCTTTATAGCTTATTGTTGCTGAAGGAATGATTGGTTTTGTCTTTCAATTTGAAGATCCATCTGTTAAGTTTGTTTTCTCATTCTGTGGTTGCATGATACTTGCTTGTTTTCTTTCTTGCCCTTGCGTTCTTGCTTGTATCACTTTCTTCATTAAGGTGAAAATTTGGAGTAATATCAGTATTTCTATTCCATTTATCAATTGATTGATTCTTGCAAAGCCACTATCAAAGTAAAAGAATTTCAGTGGAAACATATTTTAGTATTCTCCTTCTCAGTTGTATGCTTGTTTATTGGAGAATCTTGTTTATGGTCCACTTGTTTAAATAATTTTTTGAACTAATTAATCCTCTGTGTCTCTTCATTTATGTTGAAAATGTAGGTTCTTCTGTATTTGGACAGAAGCCTGTTTTTAGTGGTTTTGGGTCCAACACTGCCCAAACAAGTCCTTTTGGAAGCACGTTTCAACAATCACAACCAGCATTTGGGAGCAGTCTATTTGGTTCCTCTACGCCTTTTGGTGCATCTAGTCAACCTACCTTCGGTGCTTCCAGCACACCATCATTCGGCGCGACAACCACACCAGCGTTCGGCGCGACAAGCACACCAGCGTTCGGCGCGACAAGCACACCAGCGTTCGGCGCGACAACCACACCAGCCTTTGGTTCTACAGCGAGTCCAACATTTGGTAGCACAGGCACTGCATTTGGTGTATCAAGTGCCCCGGTTTTTGGATCTGGTGGAGCATTTGGAGCTTCGAGCACCCCAGCATTTGGTGCTACAAGCACTACACCTTTTGGTGCTTCCAGTGCTCCATCCTTTGGTTTTGGGTCCAGTCCTGCATTTGGCCAATCCACCTCTGCATTTGGCCAATCCACCTCCGCGTTTGGAAGCAGTCCGTTTGGTACTACTACATCACATTTTGGAGCTCAAAGTTCTCCATTTGGTGAGTTACTTTCAAATGTGTATGTGTAGTTGTACATTCTTGATTTAAGGTTGAACTTTTCGTTATCAGTGTATGAGGGACTTTGGTAGCTTATTGTTACAAGTGGAACTTGTCCCACATCGGATTTGGATGGGGGTTGAAGTGTGTATACGTGGGTAGGTATGCAGCGCTACCCAATAGCTTGAGTTTTTAGGTAAATGGGCAAGCGCCTACTTGTTACCGCTGGTATCAGAGTCAGACCCAGTCCTTAATTTGGTATCACCCCAAGCGCCCGCCCCGGAGGGCGTTCGGGTCTGTCCCCGGATAGACAGGGTGGTCCGACCGCAACGAGGATGTTGCGCGGTTTCAGGGAGAATGTTACAAGTGGAACTTATCCCACATCGGATTTGGATGGGGGTTGAAGTGTGTATAAATGGGTGGGTATGCAACACTACCCAATAGCTTGAGCTTTTGGGTAAATGGGCAAGCGCCTACCTGTTACACTTATACTCTGTATGCCTTTTTATTTTCTCTGTTTTTTCTGAAAGTTTGTTTTCTTATGCAGCGGCACAAGCTACAACACCAACATTTGGGAGCTCTGGCTTCGGGCAGCCTGCTTTTGGTGGTCAACGGGGGGGCAGTAGAGTGGCTCCTTATACAGCAACTCCTGAAGTTGATAGTGGCACTGGTTCACAGCCTGCCGGGAAGCTGGAGTCGATATCGGCCATGCCTGTCCACAAAGACAAAAGCCATGAAGAACTGAGATGGGAGGACTATCAGTTGGGAGATAAAGGTATATTTCTAAAATTAAAATCTTGAACTCTTTCATGGCTTGTTGCATGCTGTGGAATTTTTAATTAATCCCTTTGTTTCAATTTTAGGTGGACCAGCTCCTGCTGGGCAGTCTGCTGCTGCAACTGGATTTGGTGCTGCGAATACACAGTCGAACCTTTTTGCTTCATCAACATTTGGTCAGTCAGCTGCAAATCCCTTTTCATCATCAACACCTTCGAACCTATTTGCTCCGAAAACTCAAGGGTTTGGTAGTTCAGGCTTTGGGTCCTCGTCCACTCCTGCATTCGGTTCGTCTCCGTTTGGAGCTTCATCTTTGTCCAGCCCTTTCGGGTCAACTTCTTCGGCAACACCTTCTATATTTGGTTCATCGACCTCTGCATTTGGAGCCAATACCACCCCGTCTCTTTTTGGTTCATCAAGCTCATCAGCATTTGGATCATCAACGTCTATTTTTGGTTCTGCACCTGCTCAGGGAACAACTCCAGCATTTAATTCTGGTTTAAGTTTCGCCAACACCCAATCATCCCCTCTGTTCCAGTCAGCTACACCTTCACTTGGTCAAACAAATTCTGCTTTTGGACAGACTGGCTCTTCATTTGGACAGAGTAACCCTGCTTTTGGTCAATCATCTATATTTAATACCCCTTCCACTGGGTTTGGTGGGAACTTGTTCTCAAGCACTCCATCACTGCTCCCTACGAGCAACCCTTTGGGATTTGCTCAAACAACTGTAAGTTACCATGTTCACTACTACTTTTTTTTGTTTTTGTTTTTGTTTTTGTTATTTATTTATTTATTTTTGTAAACAGTGATTTGATTGTTCTTCTATGTCATTGTTCTTAAGTTATGGCATTGGTAGGGGTAACGAGTGTTGTAGTCTAGGAATCTTATGTGAATACAATGCAATAAATTAGGAAGTAAAGAAGATATGATATGTGGTCACTTTGGTATTTTCAAATATTTCGCACAAAATAAAGAGATCTATAGAATTGGCTATACATAAATGTGATTTGATTCCACACTAAATGGATTGTTTTGTATAAGTGTGAGTAAAGGCTATACGGGCATAATGTTTCCAGATTCCTCAGTAATTCTGCTAAACTCAATACTTCCTCTGTCCCATATTAATTGTCCTTCTTGGGGAGTAGGACTTTGTAAGGGACATGCAATTAATGCATTGTTGTCCCCTCTTAAAATTACTGAGTTATCCTTTCAAGTTTGAATATATTGATGGTTTTTATTATTATTATTATTATTATTTTAAATTCAATGGTATTTATGGAAAGATGCACAATATCTTATTTGAACTTTTTAAGTGGGACAAGTATTTTGGGACGGAGGGAGTATCATAGTAGCAAGCATTGACATGACATATAAAAATGAAGGGTCCGAATAAGGACTTGATTTATATTGTTGTCAATCAAGAAATCCCTCAGAAATCTAATATGTAAATGTCATATAAAAGAAACTTCAGATTTTACACGGCTGTGAGTGTCAGTGTCTGCCTGTAACATTTCTAATATTTATACACCACTGGTCTCTCATTGATTGCTTAAGAATGTGATTTTCTTCACATTTAGTTTGATGGCTCAAGTACTTTCTCAAAGCATTGTTTTCCCTTGCCTAAGGCTGATTCTGAGTTTTAAGTTTTGGCTTTTATGCATCTGATGTGTTCGATTCAATTTTTATTTGTATCTGCAGCCTTCTCTTTCAACACCTTTTCAGGCGGCCCAACCTGCTCAGTCTACAGGGGCTTTTAATTTTGGCAACTTTGGTCAGACGCAGCAAACAGGTAAGTTCAGTACATTTTATTTTTTTAGCTTTTTTCCACTGTAAACATTCAACATTCTTATTGCTGACTTTATTTTCTTCGGTGCTTAATAGCTGGTACAAGTGGCTTTGCTGGCATGTCAAGCATTTTTGGGCAGAATACTTTTGGGCAATCGTATGTTCCATCCAATCTAACTTCCCTTTGGCTCCTATTTCACACACCCACTTCCAAATAGAAGGATGTAGGATTGTTTTCCCTTGCACGTGCATCATGTTTATGATATTTCTATATATGAATAAAAGAAGTTATATGTGTAGGCATGTTTTTGTGATATTTTTTCATTAATTCTTTTATTTTCTCACTGTATTCTGCTTAAAGCATGGTCTTTTGAAATAATGGTTATTATTGGCATCACCAATTTTTAATTTGTAAGCCCTTTTTGTGATACCACCATGCTCTTGTTTGTAACAGGTCTGCCACTCAGAATGCTGCGGTTGCACAACCAGTCCCTGCTACAAATCCTTTTGGAACTCTACCTGCAATGCCTCAGATGTCAATTGGTCGTGCAGGGTCTGCACCTTCAATTCAATATGGAATTTCTAGTTTGCCTGTAAGTATGATTGTTCCGATTCAGTGGGATTTTTTTTTTTTTTTGGGGGGGGGTGCGGGGAATTGTTCTGATTCATGGTTTATTTGCAATAGGAATCTAGTTTGCTTCGATTTGCTTCTCAGAGAATTTGTTTTAGTTGATCTCTGTTGGTGGTTGCCTGTTTTTATGCTTTCAATTTCTGATCTTAAGAATGATGGAACAAGATTATTGTGTTCGTGTAGTTTGACATTGTTATCCAAACAGGTCGTTGACAAACCTGCTCCTGTGAGAATATCAACTTTGTTGACTTCTCGACACCTTTCTCAAAGGCGGATTAGGTTGCCTGCAAGGAAATATCATCCTAAAAGTGATGGTCCAAAGGTGAAGATAAATTTTCTACTGAAATTAGTACCAAGTTTCAAATTGATATCATTTTGTCCCATGTATGGGGCTTCTAATGAGTATAAAGTCGAGCTCTATACGGAATCCCCATCTAATAAGACTGCAGTCACATGGTTGTTACTGTAGATTAGTACTTCTATACTTACACACTATTACTTCATTGTGGCATGCAGGTACCATTTTTTAGCGATGAAGAAGAAACGCCCAGCACGCCCAAGGCAGATGCTCTTTTCATTCCTAGGGAAAATCCAAGAGCTCTGGTAATTCGCCCCCTGGAACACTGGCCGGTGAGAACAAATGCAAAGAAAGCATCTCTATTGAAGGAACCATCTACTCTGGTACACGAGAATGGTAAACTGTCACATTTTGCATCTGGTATACTCGAATTCTTGAGCTTATAAAAAGTGATTCATTTATTATTAAGAATCTAAACATGTTTCTCTTTCAGATTTGAGCTTCATTGGCTATGGTTGATTATTTTTTAACGCATTGCTCATTACATTCAGGTAAAACTTCTGAAGCAGTGTCTACCTCTCATTTAAATGGCTCCAGTGCAGAGCAAAAAGATAGTAAGTACTTGTTCTTGCTGACTTTTTCTATAATCACCTACTCCTAAATCTTATGTTGTGTGTGATTTCTCATTCTAATTTCAATCTCTTTCTATTGTTGAAGTTCCACTTACTGCTGTAATGTTGTTCAGTTTTTATTTGTTCATTTATTGTAATCTGATGTGTTGAAACTGTTTATGCCTCATGCTTGATGGTCAACCTTTGTCATTCTTCATTTAAATGGGGAAAATTTTCATCAATCAAAAAAATAAAAAAGGGGGGAAATTTTTCTAATGTTGACTCTTGGTGAGATTATGTAATATGGACAAAAAGCAGACACAGTGACTTCTGTCATGGAGATTTGATTATGAATTGATACAGCTATTGCACATTGGATAGCCTGAGCCTTTTGAAGGTCAACCCAACCAAGCAAAACATATTTATTTTGGTTTTGGGGCGATGCCCAACATGAACTCATCACAAGACTTAGATGCTAAAGAAGGGCAGTCAATGTACCAGGCCCCTAGTTCTCAAAGGGAGGTCAGGGGTTCGAACCACAGTGGAGGCATGTGTGTGTGAGTACCAACTAGGGAAAACAGAAGGGCAGTCGATGTACATTGGATTTGCATTCGCTTGGACAAAAAAATGTAATGAGATGAGAAGCCAGAAGATGAGATGAGGCTAGAAGGAAAAAGGGAAAGAAAATATGAAGGGAATGAGCAAAAATATGGAGTTGAGTCTAGATGGACTGAGGGAAAGAGAAAGCAAGAACAATGGAGGGAGAAGAACTTGGAGGAGAGGATTCTTAAACTACAATATAATTCAATAATCCAAAACCTACCTAGTTTGTTTAACAAGAGTGCCTAATGAATGAAAAAAAGCTTTCTAATACTAGCATGTAAAAACAAAGATGAGACCTTCCCAAAAAAAAAAAAAAAAAAAAAAAAATGAAAAAAGAAAGAAAGAAGAAGATGATACACGGAGATTCATGAGTTCTCGTGTTATGATATTTACAATGGAACTTTGGGGTAGTAATTGAAACGGAGATTGAGATGTTAAAAAAAGTATCGGAAAGTAAATTTGATTTTGTCTTAGGGAGATCTATTATTGATGGAAAATATAAAGAAAAGTAAAAACCTTTATATGGTATTTATAGACTTGGAAAAAGCATTCGGAGGGCTTTGAAGAAAAGAAAGGAATATAAATTTGATATGTTGATGTGATTAACTGCATGTATAGTCATAACTATGGTGAGAATATGGGACGAGAGACAAGTGAATCCCCAAGAATGATATACTTGCATCAACAATCACCATTTAGGCTTTTATATATTTTAGCATTAGTTGTGGATAGATCTCCTGCATATAAATTATAAATGTATAGGAGATATGCCAAGTGTTTCAAGCTAAAGGGGATTAAGACAGATACGTGTAGTGATTTTAGAAAAAAATAAGTGAAACTTTATGGCCGGAGATGTAAGATGTGAGCAGGGACAGAGTAACAGTGTAGCAAAACAGCAGGCCAAAAAATAGAATTTCAGTAATCATGATTAAAATATTGTCATTATTGTAAAAAACATATAGTAAAAAAGTTCAAAAATATAAAATATGAACATTAAGTTCATATATTGCACGTGCATCATATATGAGTGCAAGAAAAAAAAATTTAAGAGAGGAAATGAAATATTTAGAAGAAAATAATAAAAAAAAAATAAAAATGAAAGTAGTACTTCGATGAGGAAAATTAGGGTTTGATTGAAGAAAGTGAATGCAATTTTTTTTGAAGGATCAAAGAAATTAAAAAACGCAAAATAGTAAAAGAGAAAAGAAAGAAACAGTTGATAGATATTTTTAGAAAGGGAGAATTTTAAACTTTTTAAAAAAAAAAAATTTAAAATTACATACACTAAAGTAAATATATATATATATATATTGAAGAATCACAATTGGGTCCAAGGGGCAGCTTCAGAAATGGAGAAATTTAGGGGGTGGGGGTGCATTTTATAATTTTTTTTAAAAAATATTACATACATTAGAGTAAAAATAAATATATAGATCCAGGGATGGAGCCACATTGGGCCCATGGGAGGGCACGTCTGTCCCTGGATTTGATTGTGTGGACATGCTACAATCAATTATCCAAGCAAAAGGGATGATTGAGGAGGACTTTTTAAATAGAATTGGAGTAAGATAAGTTGGATGTAGATACTATTTTAGTGATGTGTGATCACAGAATTCATGCTTAATTTGAATGGGTAAGTTCTACAAGTCTTCTCTAAGACGAAGTATGATTTGTGATAATAGAGTGTTGGTTCTGAAAAGTATATTTGAAAAAAACTGTTGCAAACAAGGATGTTGAGATGGGTGAGTAATGTAATACGAAAAGATGGGATAAGATAGAATAAGAAACAAATGCATTCATGAAAATTATAAGTGGCCCTAACATCAGATTGAATTATAAGGGCATGATTGCATGTTGTTTAATAAATGATATGGCTTTATGAAGGGCAAACTAGAGCTGCTGGATCCATGTGACCATAACCTTATGGTTTGTTATTGACATGTCATAATTGTTTAATGCTCTTTTATTCTATGGCTAAATTACAGGAGAGAATTGATCAGTTTATTGCTAAAGTGAGGATATAAGGTTTGAGTTTGTTAACAGTGGATTTTGTGCCTTGAGTTAACATTTCTATGGTGAAAAGTTGCTGGTGAACAATTGAGCATGAGAAAGTCAAAAAAACAAGAAAGAAAATAACTAAGGGAGAGTACATTACTGGACAAGGGCATCAGACCCACACCAAACTAATATAAGCGATGTGCACTAATTTTCAAGCCTAGAAAAACATTTCATTCAACTTCAATATTATTTTGTTGCTTGCTTGTAATATGATAATGGAAAGTGGAAATGCTTCTTTTGTGAAATATGAACTTGAATATTTTACAGCATAGGACTTGTTTATAGATTATTAAGAGGACCATATAGACGCCCTTAAACCTCTTAACCAAATATGGCTTGAACTATTACTTCTACAAATAATTTTTCAGAAATCCTAGAATGACTCAACTTATCTCAATTATTATAAAAAACAATAAAACTGAGTATCAAACTATTACATACGACAGCTAGGTACTGAACAGTTGCAGTGTATGAAATTAGCAATATACGAATGACTGATGTTGCATGCAATTTTTGGGAATTGCCTTCTCTTTTTTTGGTCCTATATCATAAGGCTCGCAAGTTGCATCGAGTTTCCAGCATGTTCTTTATGTTCTTTTAATGGTTTATGGAAGAAATGACTCGTTCACATAACTGTTCAAGGTCTTAGTTTTTATTTTTAATTTTTAAATGGATAATTAGTTTTTGAAGTTGCTAATGATTGACATCACAATGCAGTGGGTTTTGCTGGTAACATTGTTTCATGCTTAAGTACTATTAAATAGAAAATACCAAGTATATATTCGTTTGAAATTGGGTTTTAGTTGTTTTGAGGCTTGGTAAATTTGAGTGTACGAATACTGAACTTTAGGCCGCATATTGAGTGTGGTTCAGCTTGACCATTTTTAATCAGGATGGATTGGCCAACATTCAGGGCAAATAGGTTTGACATTTTTGGCTTTGTACTAAACAGCCTATGCTTTGTTCAGTAGGATGGAAAAAATTGGATGGAAGGGAAGGGAGAGAAGCCGGGAGGGATGAGACATCCATAGAGAAGAGATTGTGTCCTTCCTTCTTTTTGCTCGGTTGGATGGAAGAGAAGAAGTTGACAACTTTTGTGTTCTTTGGGAGAGAAGGGAAGGGAGAGATTTAAATTGTTTTTACCATTATACCCATCTCTATTTATAGTATTGTAGTTTATGAAGGATAGTATTGTACTTTTAAACTTTAATAATAGCCCTACTTGTCTTCCCTCTTCCCTTCGGTCCACATTTGGAGGGATGAAATTTTTTGAAGGAGTAAGGATGAATCATCCTTCCTATTGTCCTTTCTCCTCTTAACTTCTCTCTATTGAACAAAGGAAGTTTGTTCCTTCCTTCTTATCTTCCCTCCACCCCTCTTCCTTCCTTCGCTACCAAACGAAGCATTAGACATGAGGTGATCGTCATAGAAAATAAACCAGAAGGCCATAACATAATCTTGATGAAATTACTAATCTTGCTTTAAGCCAAAATTTGAAAAAGGCTAATGCACAAGGCTTGGTTGTGGGACCATTGGATGGGAAGGTAAAGCTTTAGATTTGAACCTTAAGCAACCCACGCCTCCGCACAGATAGGTGAGTGATGTCTCAGGCAAGGTTGTTAAAATCGGGATTCTATGTAGGATCGTTTTGGGCTCCGTAGAATCGGAATCATAGCATCGGATCGAGAATCGTAAGATTCTACCAACTAGTAAAAAAACAATTCAAATTAACTTCTTAAACAATAATATGTGTAAAGTTTTGCAAGAATAAAGGCCAAAACACAAAAAATGTATAAAAGTTCCCTAGTGCAGTAGTAATAGTACTACTACTAACTTATAGAACAGATAACAGGAAGTAGAAAGCTAGAAACATAGAAACAGAAGTTATAGAATGGGCCAACAGGCTGAATAGCAAAAAAAAAAAAAAAAAAACAGAACAAATTATAATTTCCAAAACACAATTAATTATAATTTCAGAAAAAGAACAAAAAGGAAGTAATGAACAGAACAAATCATCGAGAAATAAAACAGAAACAAGGCATAAGGCGGTATCAGAAAACAGAACAAATTTCAGAAACATAACAAAACATTGAAAGATAAATCAGCACAATTACAGAAAGTTAGAAACGAAACAGAACAATAAAATACTTTCAGACCCAAATTTCTGATACATCATATTCCCAAAAAAGAAAAGAAAAAAAAAAAAAAAAACCTTTTTGAGTTGAGTAACTTGACCTTGAGTGATGTTAGAAGTTGATAACTGAGACGTGAGAATAAGCGGAGAAGCCTGTCGAAGAGAGTGTCAACCAGTTCCAGAAGTCTGTTGAAGATGAAGAGAGTATCGATTGACTTGATCCAGTTTGCCGTAAGACTCCGTCTTGCCTAATTGAAGCTATCCACGTCGAAGAGAAGCCATCGATATCGAAGAGAAGCTTGATACAGTTTGCCGAACAGAGAAGAGGTGACACGGGGCTTGTGTGAGACGAGAGAAGTTATTTCAGACTTGTTGCGACAGAGAAGAGATGGACTTGGGGCATGTCTGAGACATGAGAAGTGAGTTAGGGATTGTTGCTACAGAGAAGAGAGTGCTAGCAGAAAATTAGGGCTTTGCATTTATGCCTTTGAGTTGTTTGAGCATTTATATCGACTGCTTTCACTGTTTTGGGCCCTTGGGCCTTTCTTTTTTAACTTTTTTAAGAAGCTCAACACTAATACAAGTGAATAAGGCTAAACATTTAGCCAAACAAGGCATAAGACAGAATCATATGAGACTACAATTCTACTTCGATTCTACCCATATTTGTGATTTTTATGCGAGTTTACTCGTTTTTGGGTTGTGGGATCATAGAATTGTGTGATTCTACGACCCAGGGTTGCGATTTTGATAACCTTGGTCTCAGGATTAGCTTAGGAATTAGATATCTCAAGTTTCAGGCCTACTTGACATACAGTCTGTGTGTTACATGCATCTATAAGGAAGCCTTAATTCAGAAAGGTTTAGGTATACCCTGGTTGATACAAAAATATTTTAAGTCCAACTCTTGAGCACAATTTGCAATGCTATACCTTTCCGATAATAATGGTCCTTTCCAATTGGCAGCAATAATCCGAAGGTACTCTCACCATCATTTGTACCAACTTGTGTTTACAAATTTGTCCATTTTAGGGTGGTATTTGGTCCCATTTGGCCCATTCTATGTCCATCTTTTTCTAACTTCCCCCCTGGAAACAGAAAGAACCAAATTTTCATTCCTTTTGTTGCCAATATGTTGTAGATGATGAATGTGTGTTGTTCAAACCTTTTACTACTTCATTTCTCCCAACCTTTTACTTGTTTTATAACTAGGCTAGAAGACTTGTTTAATAAACTAAGAGTAAGAGAGTGATAATTATTGCCAAACAATTTTTTTGACAATGTTTTTTTTTTTTTTTAAAAAAAAAAAAAAAATATTCTGAGCTTAGTAAAGTAGTTTGTAAAGAACTATGGTTAGTAGTCTGTCAAATATTAAATCATATGAAGGCTGCATGTAGAATTAGTGGTACCAACATATGCAAAATAGTTCAGTGTAGATATATGGTTATATTTATTTGAAAAGTGCCAAATATTCAACTATTTAAAATTCGGTAACAGGCTGAAACATGATTCTATTTAGAAATGGCTTCAATTAGAACATATGATGCTTGAATGAATTTAGTTTTGTACGAAATATTCCTGTGTTTGACTCATATTCTGCTCTTGCTGAAGGTCCAGTTGAAAATGGCGGCGTCAAGGAACGAACTCATCCAATCAAACTGGATGGAAAACCTAATGGGATCCAGGATGATCATTCAAACCAGAAGGAGAACTCTTACATCACTCTTACTGGGCATAGGGCTGGTGAGGCGGCAATTGTGTATGAGCATGGGGCAGATGTTGAGGCACTAATGCCTAAGCTCCGTCACTCTGATTACTACACAGAGCCTCGAATCCAAGAACTGGCGGCGAAGGAAAGGGCTGAGCCAGGGTTCTGCCGCCGCGTAAAAGACTTTGTGGTTGGACGGCATGGCTATGGTAGTATCAAGTTCTTTGGGGAGACAGATGTAAGACGTCTTGATCTCGAGTCCCTTATCCAATTTAACAATCGGGAGGTGATTGTGTATATGGATGAGAGCAAGAAACCTCCTGTTGGACAAGGTCTCAACAAGCCAGCTGAGGTAACACTTCTTAACATAAAATGTTTTGACAAAAAGACTGGTCGTCACTATACAGATGGTCCAAAAATTGATAAATACAAGGAGATGCTTAAGAGAAAGGCGGAGGACCAAGGTGCTGAATTTGTTTCATATGACCCTATCATAGGAGAATGGAAATTCAGGGTCAACCACTTTAGCATGTATAGGCTGGGAGATGAAGACATCTGCGATATGCTTGCTGCTGCCTCCGGTTGCTGACAGATTGGGGGGCTATGGGAATGCTCAAAATGTTGGTGTCAAAAGTAATACATACTACTACTACTAATTTTTTTTTTTGGTTTTGCACTGTTGTCCTTGCGTAGCAATTACCTGGAAAGTTTTGCGTTACGAGTGTTTGTATCTTTTGCTGGCTTCTTCTGCCGTTGTGGGTCCTATTCTTTGTTCCAACATGGGTTATGCTTTTCTCTCTCATTAATTTCAACTGTTATAGAAACATATAGACTAAACTGGTTGTGTGATTGGACAGTAAACATTTGCAGTTGTTTACTCAAAACGAAAAAACTTCTTTGCTTTGTATCTCGCAAGTTTCGTTTTGCAAAGTTCGAACTATGGGCCCTTTTTTGGGTGGGGGTTGGTTGTGTGTGTGTGTGTGCGTGTGTTAGCTCGAGTATGGGAAAGAGATCATGGTTCTTTTCATTGGAGCAGAAACTTTTGATATAATGTTCAATTTATCCTTATTTGTTTTTAAATCTATTCCCTTGCTAATTAATGCTGCTCCTTTCTTTAAAATGTATTTACCACAAAGTTCCTTGAAAAACGCCTTTTACTGAACTGTATATAAAAGTCTCGGTTTCATGAACGAGTTCATTTCATAAAATTATATCTTTAAATACAAATATAAGCTTCGCTAAACGTTCAATAATACAATAATATTTTTTATTTTCGCTAACGAGTTTACATACTAATTTATGTGCCTCTGAAGTATTTCCTGTGACTCCTGGGTATCAAATTTCATTTATTTTTACTTGTATCATATACCCATTGCATATCTCAATGGATTGGTGTAATTTTTCTTGTGCTTGAACCGGTCCAGGTGCAATGTTAAACATGCTATTGTTCTAAAATGAGTTGAAGTAAATCTTAGTCCTACAAATTAATAAGTAGCAGTATGTTTGTTTGGGTTGGCTGGATGCTTAGATCCAAAATTATTTGGGCAACAAATTATTATTATTATTATCATTTGAATTATTCTGCAATTGCAAAGAAATGGCGAGTCATTTCATAAAGTGATAAAATTACAGAAGTACCCATTAATTGACAAGAATTAAAAAAAAATTGAAATAAAAATTTATCCAAAATTTAGTGAAGACTTTATGATCTACTGTTGCAATAACCTAATTTATTTTCTTATGTTTGGGCCTCAAAAATACATTTGTCTTCAAGAGAGTAATTTGGTCCATTAAAAAGGTATATATTTGTTAAAATACAATTCATTTTGTCTATTTTTAATTTTTTTTTATTTATTATTTTTTTTTAGCGAAAAAATAATGTCAGAAAGAATTTGTAAGGTTTAATAGCACCGGGCTTATTTGTTAAATTGAGTCAATTTTTTTTTTAATTTAACCCATTATTATTAGTATTTTATTTTATTTTATTTTTTTATATTTTGCCCTAAATCACATAAAATTAAAATTAATTCAAGATTGAAAGCGTGAGATGGATAAAATTAAATTATGAATAATAAAAATTTGAATCAGAACGCGGGGAGCAAAAGAGTTTGAAACGTAAGAATAAAGCAATCAAAAACGGATGGTGTCCTGATCAACATATCTATATATAATGTAGGGTTTTAGTAGGGGGCCCATTTATTCCGAATTCTTTCTGCCGCAGCCGCCATTCTTCTTCTTCTTCGTCCTCTTCTTCTCTGGACTGAAGAGAGAGAGAGAGGGGTTGGTCGGAGTGAGTGAAGATGAAGACCATACTCTCATCTGAGACGATGGACATACCAGATGGGGTGAAGATCAAAGTGCACGCCAAGGTGATAGAGGTGGAGGGTCCTCGTGGCAAGTTGATTCGCAACTTCAAACATCTCAACCTCGACTTTGAGCTCATCACCGACGAATCCACCGGCAATAGGAAGCTCAGGATCGACGCCTGGTTCGGTTCCCGCAAGACCACCGCTGCTATCCGGACGGCGCTCAGCCACGTCGACAACCTCATCACCGGCGTCACTAAGGGTTACCGCTACAAAATGCGTTTTGTATACGCTCATTTCCCTATCAACGCCAGCATCGCCAATTCTAACAGGTCTATCGAGATCCGGAACTTCCTCGGCGAGAAAAAGGTCCCTCCTTCCCTCTTCACTCTCTTTCCTATTCCTCTGAATTATAAATATATGTATATATGTATTCGTGTTCTTGAAGATGTCCTATACTTTTTGGTTCTTGGGTAAACGTGCGGGAGTGCCAATGTCCTATGCGGACTCGGTCTCATAGCCAAACTGTATTCCCTTCCCCCATTAGACTGCGATTTGAAGACTTAGGTATTGAAGAGATCATGAAAGGAGGGATTAGCTTTCCCTTTAGAGTGATGGAATGAAGATGGACGTGCAAGTGTGTTTAAGTGAATGTATTTGGAGATAGAGAGTTGCAATGGAATGTGAATTTTAAAATACAGGGCGTTACAAGCTTTGGATTTACAGGGAGAAGTGTGTTACACAAAACTAAAATAGTTTAAGAAAGAGTTAAAGAGAAAGAAAGTTGCATTGTAGTAAAGGATAGGATGAGGGTGATGAGGGAGAGATATTAAATAACATTAATGTATATAATTATTATGACTATTATACACTTAAACCATATCAGACCCTTAAGATAACCATGTCCATTTCAAATTCTGACCCTGGTAAAAAAAAAAAAAATTCACCCTAAAAACATGCCCAAGTTATTTATTTAATTTTTGAACAGTGTAGTCTTTTTCTTTTGTTATGAAAGAACATCTTATTTTTTTTGGAAGTTAAAGCAAACACACACATTAATTCCCGAATGTATCTATTCGGGTCGAAGTAAGGCAGCTTCGTCGCAGTTTCCTAACGGAATAAAGACAGGTGGAGTATTGAGTGGACAAAGAACTTGATTTGAGTGTAGAAGCCCAGCATTTTAGTGAATGTATTGCATTGGAGTTATATGGTGATTAGAGGGTAGTTTTTGGGTTAAGGCATTGTACATCGATGAAAATAGGCACTGTACATCGATGAAAATTGGTTAAATTAGTCATTTTGTACCCTCCATTAATTGCGTCAACTGACGATGTCTGACAGGGGTCTTAATGAAGATTTGCAATCCTGGGGGTATTGACAAGGGATAATATCTTTTTGGCGATATGATTAATGTGTTTCTTCACCGAATTCCCATAATAACCCTTTTTGCCCCTAAAGTTTATTTTTTCCTTTCATTGCTTGGTTTATGAACATTTATAATATTGAAAGCTAACACCTTATAAATTTAATATACCCCAAGACTTTTGTGTAGTGTTCAAAATTTATGGAGGACATAACATGGGTATGGGATGTGTCCGACACTTTTGGTTGGACATGCATCTAAAATATATATCCAATAATTCCATTTTATTATATTATTACTTCAAATCAGTCAAATGTCTATTCTGGTCACTATATTACGTAAAAATATTATTTTACTCTAAAGAATAAAATATAAATGTCAAATAAAATGAATATTTAGCTGTGTTCACGTATCTTTCTGTTCGCTTGGATACACACTTACCTATCAAATGTTATATAAAGTATATTTAGTGAAATACTTTTATATATATATATATATATATATATAATATGCATTAATATCTTCTGGCTATAAATTAATATTTTGATCCATATTACACGTTAAAGATTCAAATCAAACTACCTTTGTTTTTTTTTTTTTTTGAAAAATATATTATCTGAAGAGGCTGTGCAGCCTTTTCTTTTGGTAGGGAAGCACAATTACATACTCTCTATTCCCTAACAATGTCTCCCGCTTGGTTTTGGCTCAAATTCTCTCTCATTTTGGTGGAGATGGAGAGTGAAGAATGTGATCTCGAAACGAGTGGGAGATAATGGTGGCCCTGGTGGGGCCTTACAAATACCATCAACCTTTCATGTCGCTTTACTAGTATACTTAAACTAAGGAGATGTTGATATTGCACTCATTATCTTTCCGGATGAAACGAAGGATATGTTGACGCCGTTGACTTCAACTTTTCGGATGAAACCAAGGAGGTGGTGATAGTGTCATCATTAGCTGTTTGGGCATGGCATGGGGGCAGTGGGTAGCTAACTCAACACCCATATATATATAAATATATATTTGGACAAGGGTTCCCACACCAAAATTTAGTAATCTCCATTATCATTTCTCTGTTGTCCATCCTTTCCTCTCTCTCTACCTTTAGATCTAGATGCACAATAAATTTTCACTCATTCTATATAAAACACGTGTGCACCTCTAACTCCATTTTTTTTTTCTTACTTACCTGAAGAATTGGGTAGAGAGAGAAAGTTAAACTAAAGGAGGAAGAGAACCAAAATCCACGAGAGAGAGAGACTAAGTTACATTAGCTAGAGTTAAAGGGAAGGTACAAATAAACTAAGTTATTGGTACAACTAAGATAAAATTACAAATATGGAGCATTAGAAGATGAAAATGGAAGAGGCTTTGTTGTTGGTATGGGGGACCTCTTCTTCTGTATATAAATCTTCAATATATTGGGGTTGGAGTTAGTTCCTGGATCATGCACTCCAAAAGCTTTCATCTCCTTGGTCGATCATACAAGTAACACTACATAGCCTCTTCACAAAATTGAAAAAAGTTTGATTTGAAACCCACTTTAACATTTAATGCTTGTGATTGACATCCAGAAAAGAAAAAAAAAATACTTGTGCAATATGTCAATGAGTCATCTATTTTGCCCATTTTATTCAAAACTTTGATGTAACTATGCATTCTGTATACCTAAAATACATATTAAAGAATTATCTTTTTATTTCTGTCGGTCTGTTTTCGCGTTTTACCTGAAAAAACTTTTACTATTGGGCAAAATTAAGATTTCACTCCACTTACTTATTTGGGTGCCTGATGCTATGTTTGATGGGATGATTTGCACTAATCAAAATTAATTAATTATATATATAGAGAGAGATATAATTAGCATGTTTTTGTTGTTCATATCAGGTAAGGAAAGTTGATATGCTTGAAGGTGTGAGCATCACTCGATCTGAGAAGGTCAAGGATGAACTTATATTGGACGGAAATGATATTGAACTTGTATCCCAGTCAGCTGCTTTGATAAACCAGGTTCTCTCTCTCTCTCTGTGTGCGTGTGTGTTTACAGGGACGGACCCATGGTATACTCAGGGGGGCAATTGTCCCCCGAGTTTTTTTTCCTCACTATTTTGCCCTACTTTTTGTCTTTTTGATATATATACTTGCAAAATATTACATTGCCCCCCACCACCACCACCCAACACTTGAGTTTCTGGGTCCATCCCTGTGTGTTTACATTCACAATTTTGATTTGAGTCTTTTTTGGCGTACACATATGCACTCCATCGTCTTCTACCACGTCTTTTGCAGTGCTAACACCATCTTATCTTTGTTGCTACAGAAATGCCATGTTAAGAACAAAGATATTAGAAAATTCCTTGATGGTATCTATGTGAGCGAGAAGGGCAGAATTGCTGAGCAAGAGTGAATTCTTAATAGCTGGGGAATAATGTAGCAATTCATAGTTTTGCCAACTTGTTTTGTAGGGTTTTTTTTTTTTTTCCCTTTTTCTGAACTTTTTCCTTTTTTTTTGGGTTTTCCGGAATTTTTGGATTGTGAGATTTTGGGTTTCTGATGAGTTTTTTTTTCCCGGTTCCCTCTTAATGAATTTGATCTTTGTGGAAGTTGCTTCACGACAGTTTGTTTTGGTATGGTTCTAGCATGGATTATTTGATGGCACTTGGATATGATAATAGATGAGTTTGTGCTTCAGCCTTCAGGTCCTGTATTTGATGTCCTGCATTTTCCTACTATTGGTAACTGGTTTCATTTTGAACTTACCATCTTGAGGTGTACACGAAACCTGAGTATAAACAGACACTACTGCAGTTGAAGGTATCTTTGAAAGCCGATATTTCCTTGAGAGAACTCAAAAAACTTTTATTGGGTAAATTTCACTTACTTTCCTCGTGATTTGTTAATATCTCATATAGATCTCTTTACGTTTTCATAATCACGCTTACCTCCCCTATTTGTCAATGAAATGTTTGTCAATGGTCTTTTCAGTCATTAGAAGGTGACTTTTAACGTAAAGGGGCCATCGGTTGCCAGGCCCCAAATTTGCACATCTTCAACATTTCTGGACTAAAACTGGTCGCTAGGACTGAAGGCTTTTTTGATCAGACCATCTCTTCATCAAAATTTAGTGTGATCTCTCTTCATACAAGCCCCATTGAATATTAACACTTGGCCCATTCCCAATTCTCCATTTTATTCCTCTTCAAAAGGTTTCTTTACATTGGAGTCAGTAGCTTTATAAGGAGAAGATTAGAAAGAACAGCTCTTGAAATACCTCTC